>NW_023276561.1:600000-801836 GCF_013357705.1 Chelonus insularis | reverse complement strand
AATTTATTAAGCCGTAATTAATGTTTTTTTTATCTAGTAGAAGAATATTTCGATGCATTTAAGACATTTCGGAGTTAATATTACTCTCGTACTGTTGGTAAACTTGATGGAAATTAAAATTACTACAAAAACTTGCGGTAAAATTTTCGTGTACAATTATTAGAGTAGTAAAGTAATTTTTACTCCAGGTTGAATAAAGATTTTTACTGCAGCTTTCAATAGTCCTTACATTTTCGGCAATCTGAGATCAATGTTTATCGATAAAATGTCTTCACTACGTGAATTTTACAAATAAGAATTCTAGAATATTCCTTCCACATATGTCTGCATATATATGTAGACAAACAGATTTTAAAAATAGGTTTTCGTACATCTCATGTAGCTTCAATAATGTTTCTTATATATATTTTATATCGTTGGCAGCGTTAAGTCGACCGTAAAAAGTATTAGCGAAAAATCGAGTGCAAAAGCGAATCGACTTTTCTCGCGCGATTTCACCGACTGAATTATAGCCAGTTTCCTTTGTGCACTCGTACACAATTTTTACGTTCCGCTGGAGCGTATCACGACATTTGTTGAGTGTAAGAACCTAGTGGTTCAGAAATTATCACGTGTTTTCTATGGAGAATTAAACGAGGCTGATTTATTGAATCAATAAATACAATCAGTATTTTACTGCTAATCACATTCTAAATTATTATCAATCATTGGCCGCATTATTATTGCCATCATTACAGAGATAAATAAAACGATTTTTATATAACTACTTTTATCGTTTTGCTACGAAGTATTATCGAGCTACAGTGCAATCATTCAACTTCTTTTTTCCGCAGTATATATTTATGTCAAAATTCAATTATATTAACATGCATTCAATCAATATTGCAATAGTAGTTGATTAAAAGTAGTAATGAAAGTTTCGAGAACATACACAAAGTGAAGGAGAAGGTTACGAATTGAACCGGATACACAGGAAATACTACAAGTGACTGTTGGAGAGAGCTCTTGTGTGCTATGGGCGACCACTTGATTACGTCAGTTAGGTGGTAGCCGCTCAATTCCGTCTATGAGGCCATCAGAGTGCTGTGGTAGTTGTCCAGCGTCCCCTCAAACCTCTCACAGGGTGGTTTGCAAAGCCAGTGGCAAGCTTCTCACCCTCTCCCTACAACTCCTATTCCCCAGTGCCTCCTCATTCCAAAAGCCACCGTACACAGAACTATCGTGAGTGTACTGTAGTCTCGTGTCGGCTCCAAGCCGCCGATTCGTGGCGGCTTGTAGGCGCCGAGCGTAATTAAACGGATAGTTTCCGCATTAGCTGCGATTGGATAATCATTCATCGATTATCTCTATATATATACACGATGTTGATAATGCAGTCACTCTCTGTACTTCCAAGTGGCCTACAGGAAAACCTCTTGACTCAACCTCCTAATGCTGTGATGACACAGTTTCATTGTAATTACTTTTTCATTGAATTATTGCTTTTTTTCTGCGGAATAATTGTTGAGGAATATTTACTTCGCAAAATGGAGTAAAAATTATATAGTAGTGCAGAGTAATAATATTGAGTTGAGTGAAAAATGGAAATTGTTATGGAAACTACTGGAAGGTAGTTACAAAAGATGAAGAACTAAGAGTTTTATTGAGGATCCTTTTTCAAGTGTTGAAGGAAACCACAAGGATCCGTGAGTAGTTTTGTATTGAAAATTTTGCATTAGGATGGTACTGCCAGATTTTAAAGTACTGAGAAAAAAATTTATATTAATTCATGACATATTTGATAAATAATTGCAACGAATTTGTTTATTGCTTCAAAAAATATCGAATTGATTTAATGAAAAAATTATTTAATTAATTAATTAGCTTTTGCATCGATTTAGTAATTAACAATAATTATGTGATGGAATTTTTTATTCATATCAGTAATTTTTTTCTCAAAAAGCAAAACTTTATTTGTGAAAAAACCTACATTTTTCATTAAATGATTGTAATTACTTTTTATTTATTATATACATTTGTTTTGATTATTTGAGAATATATGTAATTTCTCAAAGATCGAAAATAATAATAATGTTTTTTAAAATGATATACAAGTATCTTCAAGAGAAAGATTTTTTTTTAATTAATAATATAATTCACAGCTTTTCTTTGATACATTCAGCACCATTTTTTAATAACATATGTAATCTTTTCATCAATGTATATCAATAGATAAAATTATTCATTTCTAGTAAAATTTATCCAAATTTTAATTGAAATTAATAATTATTTAATTAGGCTCTGCATTCAACTAAATATTTGCTGATAGTTAATAGATGAGTCATTTAGAGATCATTTTTCGCATTGAATGAAAATTTGTGAATTATAAATAAATCTCTTTAACATCTCAAAATTTTGTGATCGAATCTAATCTATAAAAACAAGTTGGAAATATTTCATTAAATTACAGGTGATATTTCATTATCAACATCAAAATGTAGTTTCAAATAATAGCTTATAATTAGGTAACATAAACATAGATAAATTCCAAAAATGAGTGAGTAATGAACTTTAGTAAAATGAATTATTAATTTCTATAAATTAGAACAATACAAATGCACAATAATGCCATTTATCAATACCAATAACTTTTCATTTAGTAAAGTTTTGTTAACTATTAATGAATGAATGTTTAAATCTAATAAAATTTTGAATATTTCCAAAGAAATATCGAACGTTTGAGAAACGAAATTTTTTTTTTGAAAATTTTTCGTCTCGGATCTTTTTATTGCACTCATAAAAATCATGATTGGAGCATAATTTATGTTAAAATTGGAGCAAGTTCCCGTTTTACCCCATTTTAGAAGTGAAATAATGAATTTTTTATATGTTTAACCTGATTCCGTATTTCTACGCATTGAGACGAAGAGAATGAGTGGTCAAACTTGAAAATCGGACAACTTTGATTTTTCGCCCCCAAAAAATGGCAAGTGGTACCCCTTTCCATTTTTTTCAGCCAAAAAATAAAGGTACTCCGATTTTGATGATTGAAGGCTCATTCTCTTCGTCTTGATGCGTAGAAATGCGGAATAGGGACGCAGCCCAAGAAAATTTACTTTAACACCCTTAAAAACGGGTAAAACTAAATACAAGTTTCGAATTATCATCTCCTTGATTTTAAACCTTTATAACTCATGAACGAATGGTCCAATCACTGTTTTTAGGGACGTTTTAAAAACCTTAAAATCCAAGCTGAACATTCATATTCTTGAAAAATGTCTACAAAATTTCTTTTACCCTAAAATCGCTAAAATATAAAAAAAAATCACATTTCTTTGAGAGTTTGCCAAGTATTTGGGCATTTTCGAGGGTTAAATAAATGTTTTAAACGTTTTTTATAAATTTGTATCTTTAGCTTAGATCCCGAAGTTTCTAAATACATACTAAACTTGTAACACTTATAAATTTTTTTCGTTAAGGATCCAAAAAAATTCTGTTATATCAAACAAACCCAAAATCCATTGACGTTACAAATAATTTCTTTCCATAATATTTTCTCCAGAACAAATAACTTTTTACAAGAAATGAATTGCAAAAATATTCTCAATGTCAGAATAAATTTTGATATTCTTCGACAACGTTCTATAATTATTCCATATGACAGAGTAATTTTCATTCATAAATCTCTCGACATAATTTCTTCATTTTTAATTATTCTGTATTATTCGACAGATGACAAATAACGAATTTTTTATTAAAACAAGAAAGTTAGATAAATTTGATCATGACAGTGAAATTTAATACGTTCACACTACGCTAAATGAACATCATCAATAGCAGAGGAATTTATTAAGGATAAGTGATGGAGAAAAAATCAGAAAATATAAGAAGTCGCGTGATCAGTATAGTGTGTCGATGGAGCAACTCGTGCGTGCGAAATAATCTACTGCGGTCACACATTTACATTCTAAGTACTTTTTTTCCTCTCTTAGTATCCTGCTGATATGCCCCCGAGGGATATATAGTTACCCGTTATGCAAAGAAGTCTCTGCATGCGTCATGAATTATGTAAGGCAGTGAGTGCCTCATGGGTAGATCTCTAATTAACTTTGTGTGCGATCTCGCCTCAACTTCAATTCAGACGCGTTTCAAAGTAAAAGGGTCGAATGTCTTCGAAAAGAAAGACCAAAGGTATATCTGTATAATAGTTTGTAAGTGGCGATTTGCTTCGACAAACTTTCACACGAATTAGAGTTAATGAATCCCAAATTCATGGATACTTTTGCCACATTTTTCTCATAAAAATCATCTTTAAGTGATTTTGATTTTTTTTCTCCAAAGCGATTAAGTGCTAATTTAAGAATTCTTTTGTCATTAGAGCTTCCTCTACATACCAATTTTAGTCGAGTTTATTCTTATTGATATATTAGCATTACTTTTGTGTAAGACTGAGATAAATGTCACGAAAAGGTATTTTAGTTAAAGAAAAAATTCCTTTTTATAATTTCTCACAAATTGTTTCAACCCTCAAAGTCCCAGACTTTACGGCGAAATTATACTTTTAATTTTCTCCAAGCTTTTACTGTCGTCTTGAAGGGCGGAATTGAATTCTCTCAAGTTCATTTGAAAAGAGTAAAAGAAATACTGGAAGAAATGTTTGGTAAAAAAAAAAAGGGAAAAGATTTGCACCCCTACACAATGCATAACGAATTCTTTTGAAATTATATTATGGCATCATACAATATCCCAATTACTTTTCCAGTCTGATTCGAAAAATGATTTATCAGCTTTTTATGCGTCCCTTTATCTAGCCCCTTTGTAAGTGCATGCTTTATTGTCCTTGATGTATATTTAGATATACATCATACAAAGTTGGAGATTTTCATCATATTGTCAGATGGAAATCTATTTATTTTTATCCCATCAATTTAATGTAGAGCAAACAAAAATGCAGTTTATGATCCAATTATTAGGTCAGATAATAAATCTAAATCAAAAAACGGAGTCTTTTTTAAAAAAATACACTTGATTTATTCAAGTTAATTTACGATCACGTGTTATTATAGATAATGTGTGTCATTTAAAGCTGGAAAAAAATAAGATAATAATAAAGTTCAAGATCGCAAGATGACGACACACGACTTTGTTTTGTGAATATTTAAACAGGTAGAAAATCTGGTCGTCGTGAAGCACTTCTCGCACGGGCCATTTGCGTATTAAAGGGTGACTTAATTAGTTCCGGGGCTATAAATTTACCGTGGTGTCTGCTCGCCGTTTTCCACATTCCGCTTCACAGAAGTGCACCCGTTCGTGGCATTCTTTGACTTTGGACGCGAGAAAATTATAATATATATACTAGCATACATGTTCAAATTAAATCATATACAATATATCTTGTTCATAAGTATTTTTTTCTTTTTATATACAAATAAAATATTTTTAAATACATTTGAAAGTTTGTTAAAGAATGATGTTCCAAATAGATTTAAAAATATTTCTTTGCAAAAACAAACTTTCATTGTGTATTTATTAAAAAAAGTTACGCGTGATAAAAAATATTGATAGTTTTAAATTAACAATTTTATTAAAAGGAATTTAAAGAAATATTTCTTATTTTTATTTAAATCATTACAATTAAGAGCTGAATATTTCTGACTAAGCCTCACACCTTTCTGAATTTCATTCTAAAAGTCTCAATACATTTTTAATAAATACTATTAATCATTTTTTATTATAAATGTTATGCCTGTTTTTTTTAAAAAAACAAAAATATCTTTAATTAAAATATAATGATAGAATAATTTTATTAATAAACATGTTAAATACTTGTAACACATAATTGTGATAAAAAAATTAATTTTTATGTCAAGGTATAGCAAGAAATTAATTGAGTCTTTATTTTAAACAATAATTTTCTCGAGGATGAAACATTATATTCTAGAAATACAGAATGTATTATTCACAATTTTTTATAAATAAAAAAAAACAGCTTGCCCAAATTATTGTAAATTTTTTATTTTAAAATTGATGAAAAAACAGTCGAGATTATTGATTTATAATAAATATAATAATTTGGTAAATAATTGAAGAAAATAGATAAGATAGTTATTAGAGGATGCACCTGCTGTTCCCTGATTTACTGAGCACCAACATGTAATGATGCGATCAATGACATAGATGAAAGTTTATATAGCATATTACCCATTCGCCGCTCCATTGAGTAATGAAATGTATAGCTGTGAATTAATCTCATCTGAACATATATGCCATATAAATGAAGACTTCGATAAATGCATGTAGCTGTACTTACTGTATTTATATGCATCTACATTATACACTTTGACTCGAGGAAAAAAGAAGTCATGTTATCGGCACACGTGAACACTTATGACGTCATTGAAGGAAATTACAGTGAATAATAATGGATATATCGAGTAATAAAACTATTTATATCGATCCATAAATCCTTATCTACTGCATAAAATATGTATTTTTTTTTTTACAAAATCCTGTGCTTGTTTTTAAGTAGTCAATTAAGGAGATGTCAGCGTAAACGCGCAATAAAGTGAGCTTTATACTCCTTGGGAATATGTATAGTGAAGATCAATATATGCAAAGTATAAATATATAATAAATTCGGATAAACATGCAAATATGTATCGACCGTTCAGAGCTAGAGAATGTCCTGGAGATACGAAATGGTCGAGCAAGGGAATACATTTCGTAATATCGGTCGGGAATAAATTTCCTAAACGGCCAACCGTCGCTGCCAGGAGCAAGTCTGTGGCAGGAAGTTGTACTGTAAGCCATTTACTTCAGAGGAACACACTAGGGGAGAAGCGGCAGTGCAATGTTTTCTTAGTCCTTTTTTCGTCGTGTATAAGTCGTACCCCTTGGATATTCAAACTAAAAAATTCGTGGGTCTCGTATCTCAAGACAGGAATCCAGCGATATTGGATCGGGAATAAATTTCAAACGGCTGTTGTCGGATGCAGGAAACCCGAGGATTTTGAATAGTGGTCCGCAATATCAGCTTTATATAAATTATTGTTGTTGAGGGGATCGGTTTTTGACCCTCACCCAAAGTCAGCTAAAAAGATGCCAGACTTATAATCTGTTGTCTTTCTTTCAAACTTTTTTAGTCGAATGGTGATAAAACGTGTGCTCGGTTAGAAAGCACAACTTTAAAGTGTGTTGAGAAACTAGCAAGAACGAGGAACCTGTCAAGTCACGAGATGATAAAACTGATTTATTTATGTCTACTTTATAAAAGCAGTAGTGGATGTGCCACGGATATTTGTAAACGTACATCATCAAGAGTTACTCAGCTTTATGTTCGTTAAGAGGCGTGAACCATTTAAGGAATTAACTGGAGAGAATCGATAGTCGTCTAATCGATCCAACGGTACAAACGCCAAGAAGATGGAAAGAAGAAAATAAGAAACATGAAACCAATACACTGATGCAAGAATGGCAAAAGAAAAGCTTTAGAGTAAATAAACCATGACTCTTTGCTGTGATAATGGTGTAAAACGAGAGACGATAATAAGATTGATTGCAGTTGTATGATCACAGAAAAACTTTAGTTATTTTTTTTTCTTTTACCTTTGAAAAAAAGAAAAAAAAATATTTTTATATGAATATATTAATAATGCATATAAAATTATTTCTGTAATACTCTTTGGTATTTAAACTTAAAAGAACATAAACAAGAGATTTTTTGTCATGAAAAATGTATGTACATACTTTGAACATTCTTGTACACGAATGAAACTCAACAGGATGAAGAAATGAAATTTGGAGAAAACTTTATAGCCAAGTTGAAAAAGTATTACATCTTTATAGAGATATCGTTTGGTAATATAGATCGAGGGGAATACATATATAAAAGTTATATGTGGTGGTAAAGGCAATTTCAGTCAACTGTTCACAAGAGGCAAAACGATGATTGTGCGACCTCTTCTTGCACATAACCATAGTTTGGAATAATCACAGGAAATTTGTCGCCACAAGGCGGTACTATAAACTAAGTAAATTCGAAAGTTGGCGCCAGATCGTTAGAGAGAAATGTATAGGCCCGGCTGCACCCACTTATACGTACAATGTGGTGGAAGAGCCAAGAGATGTTGGTTGGTGTCCCGATAGATCTAGTGGAAAAGGGACAAAAGAGAAGAAGAAGAGGAACAGAAAAGGGGAAGTGCAGAGGCGAACACTGGCTGTTTTATTATGCAAAATCTCTCGCGGCAGTTGGGTCGTACCGTCGAGCTGTACCTCCTCCTATACTTCACGTTTAAGGGGAGCAGAGGCAACGGTGGAAAAAGCCTCCGCCTCCGAATCGCGTAAATACGGGCAGCCATTTTGCGATAAACTTTTTTCGGCGCGACGGGATGGTAGAGAGCAGTGTAAGGGTATGAGGAATAACGGGTGGAGAAGGGAGGAAAATGGGACGCGCATACCAGCTAGTGACGTAGAAAGTAGAGGGTGCAGAAGTGTAGAGAGAGGGTACTAGGGAGAAGAGAAAAAGTTTAGTCGCGGTTGCAGAGGCCGCTACTGCACTCGTGCACTCTCTGTATGATCTGATGTGCAGAACCAACGAGAGTTTTCATTGAGGGACAGACGATAAATATATACACCGGAGGGAGAAAGAAAAAATCCGCTCGAAAGAATGAAGGGGTGAAAGAGGATAAAAAACGACAAGGGGCGACGAGATCACTCAGAGCAGACGGTGAAAAGAGGGACGAGACACTCCCCTGTGAGTCTGCGGACTTTAAACACACACACACACACACACACAGATAAATACACACACTACCAGGGGTGCTCAAACGATTCTAACAAATTTTTTTTATCTACACTTTTTTTTTTTATTCTGTATACCTATACTGTGCTGCTGCACTCTGCTCTTTTTTCTGTTCAACGGGGAAATTGCTTTTTTCCTCTAGTACTTCTAGCCCTCTGCGACGACAATTCGTTCTTCACCCTCCACGCGTTTTCTATCTAATGCCCTTCCTGCTCTTGCGCTCGTTATTTTTCTCCCCATCGTTCTCGATCAATTTCAATTTAATAATGCTTTCCACCTTCCTTTTACTTACTTCCTATCACAAGAGAAATTATACCAGAACTATATAAAAGTTTTCATCTCAAGTGATATCGAAAAATAGATGTCTTTTTTCAAACGTCAATTTTGAAATAACACATTTTTTGTCACACACTACAACATAATGTAATATTCAGTGGTTAAAAGAATTGCATCCATAATATTGACACTGATAATAATAATCAGATGATTTATTAGATAATAAAATAAAGGTTATCATTGATATTGGGCAATTAGCGAATGGCCCGTATATCAGAATAATATGATTTATTAGTACTATTTATCAGTAAAAAGATTCAAGGATAGTAACGAGATAGGCTCTATTGTCTTTAGTGAACAAGAAATCCTCATTCTTGTTTCAAAAACTTTTTCTACAGCCATCAACAGTGGCATCAACCGCTGGCAAGACTCGATAAACGGTCTGAAAGCTAGACAGCCGAGAAGACAAAGTGTAAAAAACCTAACGGACTTATCTCCGGAGGAACGAATCTCTTTACGATATCTTGGAGAGAAATTCGAAGAATCTAAAGTCGAAAAAAATGTGACTTTGTAGAGGAGAGACAAAGAAAGTGCACGAGAATGTAAGTAAAGATTGAGAAGGATGAGTTAAAAGAATGGGAGATAGGGTAACAGATCAACAATGCGAAGTATGAGCGGAAAAGGAGCGAACAAGATCGAGCGACCTGTCGAGAGGTAAGAGGGAAGAGAGAGAGGCAGTGAAGAACCAGAGAATGTGGTGGAAGGTCAGCAGCCCCTAATTTCCACGTTGCACGGCCCGATTCATTACCGGGCGGGGTTCGCATTATTACGAGCTCGAATTACCTAATTTCGCTCGTCGTTACGTTGTTTCGGGGTGGCAGAGGGCGACAGAAGACCACGATAGGAAGGGAGGTAGCCAAGATACTAGAGAGAAGGAAAGGAAGTCTCGTTCTCTCACATTTGCCCCTGCCACTGATGGGGCGAAGCTCGTGAGTCCTTCTGGCACCGAGGTTCGCGTTAAACCACCCCATTTGAGCGTTTTCCACCCCGACGACGACCTTACCATAGGGTAAATATAGTCCTCGATTCGTCGTGTAGAATAAGCAGAGTCCGCGCGGACTCACTCACCAATGTCAGCTCGTTTAAAGTTACTTTAACAAATGATTCAACTCTATTCTACACTAAGACCGCCCTCGTTATCGTCGTTGTCAGATGCTTTTAAAAACAGCCAATCGGTAGAGACTTTCGACCAATCCTAGACCGCCAAGTGATCGCAGCTGAGAATGACGTTGGCGTGTTGAGTCCGCGTGGACTTGTTGTCTTATATGGTAGAGCAGCATCGCATTGCTCTCGGGGCAAAACTATTGGCCACCCACGCCCCTCTTCGACCCTTTGACGACCTCTTCGTCTCCCCTTTTCTGTTATACCCCTTATCCGAAAGAGGAGAAAAACAAAGCTTAAGAGCCACCCGGGTTCCAGGCACTCATCGGCTTTCGCTGAGCTTTTTTCGCTCAAGCACCCGCGCGCGCTATTACGCCATAATAATTATGGTATAACAAAGTCCGGTGTTTCGTGTATATCGGATCGTACGTCAATATATACTGAGGAGGAGCTGAGAAGCTTGATGTTATTGTCTTCTTTCATCGTTTCTTCACCACCACCACCACCAATACCACCACCATCACCCTTGTTGTCTCTTCCAATTTTCCGCAAAGATGCCCGACTTTATTCCACACTTCTTTACCACGTACTCCAATAA
The DNA here is from genome assembly GCF_013357705.1 of Chelonus insularis. Lineage (NCBI taxonomy): Eukaryota > Metazoa > Arthropoda > Insecta > Hymenoptera > Braconidae > Chelonus > Chelonus insularis. Next base: position 791,022 of record NW_023276561.1, on the reverse strand, counting down.
GAACTACCAGACTACTTTTATTATTATTTCGTCTTTTTATTAAAACTTTCAGTCTGTCAATAAATCATATACTTTGCAAGTCATTTGTGCATACTACAAGTATGTTATACACAAAGTATACAATAATTTGATTATTCCACCATCAGCATTTTATACATATATACATACACATATTAATTAACAAATTATACAGTAGGAGCAGTGCAGCATATCATACATTTTACCCTTGTCTTAATTTGAAAATAATAAATACCCTCCATTCCATTCACTCGGCATGACTATATAACGTAGCTCTAATTTCCGCGTAGGAAACAATGAGGGGTTGAGATGGTAAAATGAAGGTGCAGCAATGAAACCCTTTCCCCTAGTTGAGAGCACTTAGAGAAAGCAGATAAGGAAGAAGCGAATGGAACATATAGCAAAACTGGCAGATCTTTACCAGGAGATTCCTGGAGCTAAGAGGAATTCGATTTAGACGATTGAGAAGCACAGCTTTGTATTGCGCGTTCATCTTGCGCATCCCGCCCTTGTGCTTATTCGAATACTCGTCTTTACCCACCGCATTTGCACGGTCGAGCAATCACGAATGAGTCGTCGTATGTCTGAAGGAGAGTCTACCCAGACAAGCGAATATTCACCAGTATAATAGCCGTACACGAACACACAGTTTTGTCGAGTGTTGTACGATGCTAGAAAGTGAATTCGTTTGTGTTAGAGAATACGCGAAATGCTTGGACGATATTAAAGGGATCTCAGCATCGTGGCCCTGCTGGCATTTCCACTACGGAACCACGAACAACTTACTCCACTGGATGGTTGGAGAAGTGTAAGAGCAAGAAGAAGGACAAACGGAAGTTAAGAGAGATAGAGAAATGGTGAATAGTAATGGTACTAGTGGTGGTAGTGGTGTTAGTAGTAGACACCATATAGATGACGCTATACTCCGTGGCCACTGAAACCAACTGCATTCTCGGCTATTAGAATATCTACACAGTAGTGAAAATTTACTGTCGTAAACCCAGTCCTAATGTACTAGCTGCTGCAGTTATAGGTGCTCGAGGCTCAATGTAGTAGTAGAGGTTATTCTCTGATAGAACTGGAGACTGCAGTGTAACTATATGAGGTACCAAAGCAAGTATAGTCGTGTGACTGTAGACATTTACCTCGCTTTCTGGGCACTCTCACACTCCCAAGCATCAACCAAGAATGCTGGTGTCGTGTAGCAATGTTATCTGCCACACAGCCAGACAAGTGAGATAGACAGAGAAGGAGAGATCTCTGCAGTCTCTGGTAATGGCTTATGGTCATAGACCATCGTCTTCTGATGCCAGTGTGGTTACTCTGGTGCTGATGCAGCTCTCCAACACTCAAACCCCTGATAATCTAACGAACGTCTAAGTGTTCTCATAACAATCTTGCACAGCTTCTTTAGATTAAAGTCAAGTAACGCCATCAATAATGACAAATGAATAGAAACTAGTTTTTCAATTGAAAAACATGAGTTAAACTATTATTATCATTATTATTGACTGTTATTTTCTGGCGTATACATCTTACAACTTTAAGTATGAATAGTGAAAAGATTAGTCGCAGTTTAAAACTTTAAAAGACGTTCTTTTATGCTACTTTCAAAGCTCCCACGTATTTTTTAAAAAACTCCTGGAGTCTTAAAAGTTTAAGTATTAAGTAAACAGCAGGTAAAATAACTTGAAAACTCTAGTATTCATGAGATTCGTAGAGTTGATAGGACGAGTGAAAGATGTTTTTTGTATACTGCTACTGATGTATATAATGTGCCACCAGTTCCTGAAAGACCATTTGGAAGTCTACAGTCTGATTGCTGTCACGACAGAAGCCGCAATAATAGCACAAGCTACAAAGAAAAAAGTATTCTTTGGTCCTTTAGTTTCAACTGGAGAATATTAATTCAAACGACCCCCTGAGCAACCCTGCAAACTATGAGGACTCTTGTAAATAACAAGGGAGAAAGAGGAAAAGTGGGTGGAGCTGATGTCCAAGACCAGTAGGGCTTTTCAGTTCAAAATTTGTTTGACGGTCATATCCTAAACTTTAAATTATAACTCCTCCCTTATAACTTGAAGCTACTCTCTGTCACTTGAAGGAATTATATGATGAAAAGGAGATAAAAAAAAAATATCTGCAGATTATAGACATTACAAAATGTAAATTCACAAACCCCTAGAAGCCAGACGTACAAGTTTATACTTCAAGTACATTACTCACAAAAAATTAAAGAATCATAAAAACATTTTCAAGTTCTTGATATTCTCCAAAGATCACACGTTCATAAAAAATGACTGGATTTTGATGGAATAAAAAGCATTGGAAAGCATCATGAATGTTTGAAATATTCATTTGATTATACAGCTGAATTTTTTGTGACGTACAAAATTAAAAAAGCTACAAAGAAAAAAATAATGTCAAGTTTTTTATTTATTTGAAAAAAATATTAAAAGAGAATCTAAATTCTGATTTTTCTTGTCATTTAATTTTTTTTCCATGTTGGCGTTGAATTTTTTATCAAGTTATCAGCTGTCAAAGCAACGAAGTCACTTTTGACTTCAAACGTTCATAACTTACAAAAGATCATATGTGCAAGAACTTCATGGATGCCATTAGAACGTTGAAAGCATTTCCTTGAAATTACTTTTACTTTATTTTTCAAAAAGAAACAAAATTGACTCGTGTAACTGTCAGGTAAAATTGATTGATAAAATGACATTATTTCCTACTTTTATTAAAGAGAATTCACAAATGATTCAAATTTTGTTCAATTTTTACCCATCAATACAAAGTATAAACCAATAAAAAATGTTATTTCATACATACATTTATAATAACATTTTTATGACAATGTAAAGATTTAATAAAAATTCAATTTTCTCATCCATTAGAACAATTCTCTTCTCCGTATTTTTTCCTGATAGCGGAAAGCTAAAAAAGAAGCAATCGAGTAATGGTAGTGCCTACTTTATGTCAAAAAAACTCGAAAGCCATGTTGATTTTTTGTCACACAAAACTACATACTCTATTTCCTTCAACCGATGAGCCTTGAAATGTGGGAAGACTGAAAAGAAATATATGGAGCAGAGTAATGTTGAGCTGAGGAAAATTTATGATTCAATGAATTCAAATGTCTTACTCCTTTTTTTCAAATGTACATCTTGATCTAGGGGATAAAAAGTCCTAATAAAAATACTCACTTCAGATATATTTCTCACCACTTACTCACTGTTCACATCCATCAGTTAGCTCGACATATATTTTGGACAAGTGCAGATAGCATAAACCTCCTGAACCAAAAATAATAAAATAGGCATAAAAAAGACAAACGTATATATAACTTCATAAATCACCCAAGATAATTCAACGGTGAAGCAGTTGATGGATCAATGTCTGTAAATACTGTAACTTTAAATACTACAGCATGTAGTCAATGAACATCATCAGGCAAGTTGGTTAGATTTGAGTTGTCTGGTTCATCATCCAGTGGTAACGAACTCTGACAGTTTAACCGAGACATTGCACAGTAGTATCACTGCATCATTAACACACCCTGTAAGTGCTATTAAAAGCAGATGCCATCAATAAACTTGAAATGATCAACATCTGAATGATTGTGACGAATTAAAATTGAATTAAATCAGCTCAGCTGCACCTACTGCTCTACTCATGATGATATTCTATACTTTGCCTGAATAAGGCTTACTTGGTGATGCTCTTCAGTGGTAACCACGCATGTTTGCTCTTCCTTATACACAAGTTAGCTCGTGTTAACTGACCACAATCTCGTCCGTATAGTCATGTGCAAATCTATATAGACACTTATGTGTATACATAGACGCATGTATACATGTCATATGTAGATGAAGGAACTTGTATTCTGCATGTGAGGGTCACCACCGGATTAGCATCCAGTTGGCGTTAAGTAAGCAAGACTAGAGGGTAGAAGAGGAAGGACAAAGAGTAGAGCCAGCTTATCGTATTGACCGCATTAATGCTGATATTAAAATCGCTTGTCGCATTTAACCTTTCACAACTGTACGAATCGTGTTGTTATAGAGTCCTCGCACCACTGAAATCCCCTTTCTCGTGCTAACACATCCGATGAAAATCCACTATTCTGTGTATGCGTGTTGGGGATCAGACTTTCATATCGTTGTTGGATATTATTGCTCGCTGCTTAAATGAGTTCCCTCAGTATCTCGTGATACTTTTTTGTGACTGTCCGCTGTAATCATATCACCATACGGGTCTTTGCATGTAAAAACCCACCACCAGATTGTCGGCATATTATCTCCCAGCTTAAAAAGAAATTTTTAAATTTACATAAGCACAATTTCAATTATCTCCAGACATATAATGTCCTGATAAACATTTTTACTATTAGGCTTTTTATATTATCGGAATTTTTTCAGCAAATTTACATGAAAATTGTTTAATAGATCTAAATGTTGATTAACTTTTTTTTCACTTTGAAGTTATTTTCACTTGCAGCAACCCACACTGAGAAAACTTTTCCCCTGGATCTAACTATCCAGTCGAAAAAGTGAAAAAATATTTAATTGGATATATTCAAGTAAATTTTTACTTGTCATAAATAAAATATACTTCTGGTAAGTATAATTTTTACTGAATAAAACATTTTACTGATTATAAGTGTCACTTTAATGAAACACTTTGATACACAAATACGACAGTAGCATCTTCTCTACTTCCAGACACTTCCACTGTACTTTTTCATGAATAAAAAGTATGCTTTTTAAACATAATTTTATATCTGTAATCTTGTAACAAACATCTTTACCATATCGTCCCCAGTTTTTAACCATCAAGAGCTTTCTACCCTTTTTTGCTCTCTACAAATGAGCACATGGTCTAGATGACTGATCAACTTTTACTTATTAGACTCTTTTGAAATGAATCAGTAGAAGTTATTGAAAACAAATGACTATTCATCTAGAATGAGTGCAAACAATGCTACAGAGTTGATCGAGGGCTCATGTAATAGATCTTGACGAAAGGAAAATAGTCGATGTAGTGAAAATTATATTTGGCGCATAATTCATGCAAAAATTGAAGCAAGTTCCCGTTTTACCCCATTTTGAGAGTGAAATAATTGATTTTTCGTATGTTTGACCAGATTCCGTATTTCTACGCATTGAGACGAAGAGAATGAGTCCTCGATCTTCAAAATCGGACAACTTTGATTTTTCGACCCCAAAAAATGGCAAGTGGTACCCCTTTCCATTTTTTTAGGCCAAAAAATAAAAGTATTCCGATTTTGATGATTGAGGGCTCATTCTCTTTGTTTTTATGCATAGAAATACGGAATCGGGGCACAGCCCGGAAAAATTCACTTTAACCCCCTCAAACAGGGGTAAAATTGAATACAAATTACGAATAATCATCCCCTTGACTTTAAACCCTTATAACTCATGAACAAACGGTCCAATCACTGTTTTTAGGGACGTTTTAAAAACCTTAAAATCCAAGCTGAACATTCATATTCTTGAAAAATGTCTAAAAAATTTCTTTTACCCTAAAATCGCTAAAATATGAAAAAAATCACATTTTCGGGGAGTTTGCCAAGTATTTGGGCAATTTTGGGGGTGAAATAAATTTTTTAAACGTTTTTTATAAATTTGTATCTTTAGCTTAGGTTTTGAAGTTTCTAAATACCTCCTTACAATTATTATTAGAGGACTTGTATGAGAGTTATAGAGGTCTAAAGTCGAGTAAGGGTCAAAAAATCATCTACTCTTCAACTTTGAATCTTCATAACTCGTGGAGAAATTATCAAACGATGATTTTTAAGAGGTATTTAGAAACTTCAAAACCTAAGCTAAAGATACAAATTTATAAAAAACGTTTAAAAAATTTATTTCACCCCCAAAATTGCCCAAATACTTGGCAAACTCCCCGAAAATGTGATTTTTTTCATATTTTAGCGATTTTAGGGTAAAAGAAATTTTTTAGACATTTTTCAAGAATATGAATGTTCAGCTTGGATTTTAAGGTTTTTAAAACGTCCCTAAAAACAGTGATTGGACCGTCCGTTCATGAGTTATAAGGGTTTAAAGTCAAGGGGATGATTATTCGTAATTTGTATTTAGTTTTACCCGTTTTTAAGGGTGTTAAAGTGAATTTTCTTGGGCTGGGTCCTGATTCCGTATTTCTACGCATCAAGACGAAGAGAATGAGTCCTCAATCATCAAAATCGGAATACTTTTATTTTTTGGCCAAAAAAAATGGAAAGGGGTACCACTTGCCATTTTTTGGGGGCGAAAAATCAAAGTTGTCCGATTTTCAAGTTTGACCACTCATTCTCTTCGTCTCAATGCGTAGAAATACGGAATCAGGTCAAACATATAAAAATCCATTATTTCACTTCTAAAATGGGGTAAAACGGGAACTTGCTAAAATTTTAACATAAATTATGCTCCTATTATCATCTTCACTAGTGCAATAAAAAGATCCGAGAAGAAAAATTTTCGAAATAACAGAAGAAATTTTGTTCTGTAAAGTCTGACAAGGGGAACCTCGAGGAACCTTTGGGAAATAAAATTTTTTGATACGGGTGGTGTCCATGTAACCATAGTTACTGACTTACAGTCATACTGCTTCCCTTTTTGGATCAAGAAAGTAACAGAAATACTTCAGGTTAGTAAAATATTCACTCTATAACTCTTCACGTCTGACAAGTCAAGTAAAACGTATATTTATCATCAGTGAAAAATTGCTTTCTATCAGTAGGTTCTTCTTATTCCAATTTCTTGAAATGAATCATGAGTTTTGATTTACTCTGCTTGATATGATAATGTATCTATTCACTGATTATCATTGCAAAGATTTTCACTGGTCAAATCAGTAATTGATTCAATCTTGCCAACTAATAAATATACTGATTATTATCACTGATTTACACTGATCTATTTTGAAAGAACATAATTGAATAAAAAATCATATTCATTACAAAACAAATTTCAATACAAAATAATTGAACTCTTGAAAATTTTCGCAATGATTATATGCAATTATTACTATTATTATTCATTTGTTGTTATCAAATTAATTATCACTACGGCCGTTAATAATGATTAGTCCTTGACAGAATGTTTAATATACTTGATAGTAAAATATCAATTCAATATGGTAATTGTCAATGAAATAATCGGAACGAAGATTGATTATCAAACGGAAATATAATAACTGCGTGATGCTGTCGTGATAATTTTATATTTATCCTATCAGTATGTACGTTAAAAAGCATGAATAAGCAGCTTTCTAATAATAACTATTTTATGATAGGCATATAACCTTTAATGCTTGATTTATCCATGCACGCCTTAAAATTTGATGATTAAATCTCTATTTAATGTTTGCGATTTGATATACACATTCTTCCGTCTTGTGTCTTAGAAATAAATGTTCCTTATATGATATTATATATTTAATGTTAATGCGTCGAAAATTTTATTACTTTATCTCGGTTTGTAATCTGGAAAAAATTTAATTGAAAAAATATAAACGAAGATAGTAAACAAGTGGATGAGATACGAATGAGTATATAAGGAGTATAAAAAGTTGAAAGAGGATTAGTTACAGATAACGGATACATTTCGTGAGATTTTACGAGAGTGATTAGATTAAACCACTAAACAATTTAAAAAAATCTCACGTGCATTGTGTATGTTCTAAATCCTAGTGGGAAAGATAGAGAATGTAAAAAATGAAGGAAATAGAAACTGAGTTAAACAACAAAAGAATTAACATCTTAAAAGGAGGAAAGATTCGTACAGGAGAATTCTTTTATGCATAAATATTATTATGAAAATTATTACTAAAAGTTAAAATACAATAAGTTATTATCACTTGTCGGTAAATTTTAATTATTATCTTTTTTTTCTTGTTGCCAATTTTTAATTATTATTTCTTTTATTTACCAATCCTATTATATTTAATAAAAACGTGCGAAAATAGGTATCATGAAATATATTTAATTTACTTGCAAACTAAATTTAATTAGATTTTGTTACTTAATTGTATGAATACATCAATTTAATTTTTATCCTAGATTTATCAAAGAATTGTAATAATTTTATCTCGACTACTTTCTCCTCGTTATCCTATAAATTCTACTCTACACTGGAAAAAATGATTCATTTTATTTTATTACCTACTTAATAAAAATCGTTATTTGATCATTACGTAAAAATTGTAACATTATCATAACAATTTTGAATACGCTGTCAAGATGATGGAGATTATGTGAATGCGTATAAAATTTAATCTCGATTTTGGCATGAATATTTGATAAAAAAAATCTACTCTTTATGCATCTTCTTGTCATTTAATACTTGAGTGAAATTTTTTCATGTTCATTGCAGCAATATTTCCAGTGATCCCAAGGGTAAGGTTCAAGTTGTCAGAAAGAGGGATTAATAATTTGTCCTGCAGCGGTGCATGATGTAATCATGATCCATCTGACATATGTCTTTCTTTCATTTAATGCATGCTCATTCCACTGATTGGAATCATTGCCAAACATCTCTAGCACATTTTTCTTAGTGCATATTCGTAGTATGTACGTACATATGTCTATATATAGAACAAGTACTAAAGTAAGTCGTAGTTGAACCGGAAAAGAATCAAGTGCTGAAGCTGTGTCTAGAAGATACGTCAGACAAGTCCACCACATATAGTCAACTTCTCCTTCTTTTGGCACTTCTCCACGCACTTGTCGACAAGTATCTCGACTTGTTCAACGAGTCAAGCGTTGCAAACTACATATACGCCAACTTCTAATAGCACTGAGACTTTGAACAAAGTTGATATTCATTTTGAAAGTCACAGCATAGTTTAGAAATACACTGAAGATATCTAATTATAAGCCTCATGTATTATTTGAGGATTTGTAAATAACTTGGTGGAATATAATTGTCTTGTGTCTCAGTGCAAATGCATTCATATCAAATAGAAGCAGTAGAAAGTGTCAAAGTGTAAAAGTCAGACATTTTCAGTCTGATTGATCAGCTTATCCAAGCCAAAAACGCCAGCTTTGATCAGACATTGCACATACATAACTCATATATCTTATGGCTACTCTGCTATTCAGTAAAGTCACGTGTCTGTAATATAACTTTTAAGCTTTCTTGTTCTTTTTCTTTTATTTCTTAGTGTGCTGCTTCACCTGTCACTAAGACCCACACTTTGCCCACATATCCAGCCATACTCATCTTTTACATATATTCCTGACCTGCATTGTGCGTACGCAGCATGCATTGACGGCTGCGAGAAACAAAAGAGCTCGCTCCTTGGGTGGCTCGTCAGTTGAGAGAGCTTGGAGAGCGTCGAAGAGGTGCATGAGTGTCAGGGGAGTCGTCTGTTGCCACTCGTTCTTCATTGGTCGACAGTGCAATTTCATTGGTTCCATTATTTGCAAGTCCGCACGGACTTGACTGTCTCCATCTCCGTTTCACTGCTGCCAGTGCTACCAAACTCTCTTATTCGCGCTCTGACAACCTCAGACTCTCGGATCTCATCCTCATACATACCCACTCTCTCACTCTGGTACTCTTCTCCATGCTTCAGCTTTCGCCCTCGAAAACAGTCTCTCAGCGGCAAAGCAGCAAGATCCCCCGACGAGATATGAATTCTCTTCTTTTTATATTCCACGCTTGCCTGCCCTCCATTTTGCTTGCTCGGGCCCTTGTCTGCCTCGCCGATCTGCGACTACCGTATGTGTAGTCGGCCGCGTTGCTATCTCACCCAGCACTTCTCATTCCACACTCCTCAGCCGCTCGTTCGGCCTCTTCACTTGCTTGCTCTTCTTCTCAACTATCTCTTTCTCCACCGTCAAGTTCTTCAGACTTTGCTCACAACCAAACCATTCCATGTTCTACTCTGCTAGTCTCTCTTCTTCAGCTTCTCACTTATTTCATCCTTCTTCAACATGCTTTTGGACCTTTAACTTGGTCTCTCTTCTCTGCCCAACGACGTGCTTTTCTTTGTGAAAGTACACTTTGGCATCCGTCGCGTTCTGAAAGTCTGGCTGAGGATAATGTATGTATCCATTTGTGTACACACGCTGTCGCCCACCATGCAAGATGGAGAAGAGGTATTCTTGACACCACTAACAGTGTACAAGTTTTCTTTATTACAGAGGTAATAAAATAAAAAATATTCATCAATTAGCATTAATGACTTCTTGTCTTGTTTTCCATACATCCATTAATTAATTCCTTCTTTTTTTGTCATGTTTGTCTCATTTTATAGATTATCACAAAACCCAACCTGACCTGACCAAAAATTGGTATCATTTTGGTTCGTTAGCTACATCATGAGCATGTATCACATATGCGGTCAAACATACCCGGTACTCATGTCAAGTGTGCTTGTACACCCAGTGCACAGCACCCGGTTTTCCTGAAGGGGAGCCAAGTGTTATAAGTACGCGCACCGGTTGCACACGCTCGTCATTTCGTATATCCATACGTCTACCTCATTTGCGCAAAAGCTCATGCTTCTTACCACACAAACTAAACGGAAGTATATATTACATCTTTCATTTCCAACATTTACCAGATTATATGCACTTCACTAATCTCGTCTTTTCCTGCTAATATTTTAAATATATATGCACACCCACATACTTTCATCCACAAATATTTCATTCAAGTTTCGTTTTATATATTTAGCATATCCGGTTAAATCCAGTACATTGTGCTTCAATTCATTTAAATATTCCTGTGTACTTTTTGCATCCAATGACAGCTCGTTTTCCCGGCCAATTAAAATACATAATTCAATATGAATAATTATGTCAGTATTATATGTATACATGACTGAATAAAAAATTAATTATTTATTCGGATGGCTCCATTTTAGTCCTCTCAAAACTTTCATATTTGTTTATTCCCCCTTTTCGCTATTATCGAAAATAACTTTTCATTTCACAAAATTTTATTTATGATTCTACTCATCACAGTATTTTTGTAAATTCTTGCTTCACAAAAACAACGTTTTAAAAAAAAAAAATGCAATGAATTATTATTTATAATTGTTCTGAAGTATTTATAAGATATTTATTTTTTTAATTCAATAATATATAAAAATGACTTGTATTTACATTTTTAAAATATTCATTTTCTCATTTTTTTTTTCCATTGCTAATCTATAAACTATTTTTAAATTGTCATGCTTGCTGATTACATGATTCTCTAGCTCGTCATATGTAGGAAGTATTCATGTACAAATAATATATATTTTCTAACTCATTTTGTCATTAATACAATGTATGATGATTAAATATAATTTTTTTCCAAGTAAAAAATGTATAAAATTAAATGGTCACATAATAGTTGTGAATTATTATTTATCATGCTTTTAACGATAATTTAAAATTATTTTCCATTTTGTATTATCATTACTACAAACTTCGTTGCCTTAATAAATACATTTTTCACATAAAGATATTTAAATAAAGTAAACTAAAAAAAAAAATATTCAAAAAACCTTCATCAATTACCAAAATGATGAATTAATTTTAAAAATATCGATCCATTCTTCATTTAAAATTGCATACAGACGTATTCTTGATGTAGATATTTTCATAAATTCTACAAAAGATACCTTTTTTCATTTATTCTCCTTAAAATAACTAGACCATTTATAGCAGATGCTTATTTTCCAATCACATAATAAAAAGTCTCTTTGAAATGGGAATTCAATACTTCCGGAAGATCAACCCTGTGGTAAAAGTATATATTAATTTTTATATTCACATGTTCACGGAATGAAAAGAAACATATGAAACGAGTTGGAATATATATACATATATAGTAAAGTCAACAGCAAGAGGTAACATTTTCGCTTATTGCACACAGCAGTACGGTTGCGGATGTGCGGTATCGTGGTTAAGGGTGGTTAGGGCATAGTACCACAAGGGTGGTCAAACCACAAACGAGACCACCGTCCTAGCTATCTGCTATCTGGATAACCACCACCGTCGCCACGAGTGCAAAGCCCGTCTGCTGGCAATGGTAGAGTGTTCAACCCTCGTAGCCTGATTCCCACTCACACCCCCGGATTCATGCTAGCATTATCGATATGGCCCTTCAAACTGAGTGGATCCTACCTGTCCGTACTTCATATGTGTCACACGATATAATAAAACACAAATTATCATGTCTGAAACGCTTATTGGATTGAATGTCATGCAAATAGCTCATATTATCTTCATCAAGTTGCATTGCTCAATATTCAGTGAAATTTTTGGTATATTATTATCTCAATTTGAGATATTCCCAAATATTATTTCAGACACTATTTTTGGATTTAATTTGACGCTTTGTTTAATTAATTATTAATTAACAGCAACCAAATATTTTTATGAATTTTCTAAATAAAAATACCCTACACTTTGAAACATTTTTAAAATAAAATATTATTTATATTGATGTGAAATAATTATTTACCTTTACATGAAAGTTTGATTTTCAACTCTACCACAATTTCTTTTAAATCATAATTAGCAAGTTGCAAATGACATTTTCGAAATTATCGAGACACTTTGACGCATAAATTGATTCTAATAGAATATTATAAATGTAATTGGCACTCGGTAAATTTATGCAAAATCATAGTATAATAATATATCGTTATGATGTACTTCATTATGTTATCATTAAAGTTTGATAATAGTATAGTCTACTAAATCTAGATCGTTTTGTGCATAGACTCATGCTGAAAGTTGAGTGTATGGAGAAGTAAATTTGCAAATAACATAAACCTGTATATATGTACATATATGCATTGGTAGCTAACAAGCATCCAACTAGAACATTAATAGAGAACTTAACGCATCAGTTTATTATACCTCAAACTTTTGCACGACTGAATGAGATACAGTAATTGTCCTTGTTAAATCAAACAGGCACGAAACAACGCCCATAGCTTTCTCTATCGGTCCATTTGTATATCTATCTCATTCGCTCACGTAGTGGTGAAGATATTTCACTGGTGCGAATCGGTGCGATCTATTGGGTGGATTGGCTTCGTTGAACTACTAAAGGGGTTGGAGTTTGTGGAGTTATTGGGAAGAAGTGAGGGTGCAGGGGGTAAAGGTGGTAGTGAATTCCAAACGGGCGTTTATTAGTGTCCAATTGTGAAGAGACTGGGTAACACGAACGCGAGCTGCGTGAACTCGCTCATTTGCGTGCCTGTTAATTTGCTAGCGCTACCACAGTATGCGACTGTGAGACCGCAGAAGGACGTCAGAATGCACGTATATTTCTCCCATTCCTCTCTGCATTCTCTCTCTTTGTCTGCTGATGCTCCTGCATTTTGCATATAATTTCTGGGATTGTAACTGTACCTGTGACCAAATAATATACCTCTGCAAAATGGATAGTTCTCAAGAAGTATTTTCCTAACGCTTTTAAAAATACATTCTTTTATTAAAATTTTTTTTCGCTCAATAGAAATACTGTGAGAAATATTTTTGAGTATATATTACCATTGTTTTCACTAATTGTTCGAAAAAAAATTATTTCTTTTAGCTACAAAAATTATTTTTAAAAACTAAAACGTCCAATCGTTAAATCCACCATCCATAGTATTTATCTTTTTTTTATCACGAAATTATTTTGAATAAATATTTTCGAAATATCTGTGGTTTGTAGTCTATAAAAACTAAAACAGGTTCTCCTTAATAAGGAGAAAAAAAAAAATGTTCCACTTCATCCTGAAATTAAATCATTCCAACCGAGAAATGATTCTAATGCTCTTTTGGGATGATTATTTTCGAAAAATCAACCATGAAAAAGCATTTCAATACGTTTAGTAAATACCTAATTTTCTCAAGTACCTATTTTGCTTTGAGTGCTTCTACATTTCTCACGCTATGACTTAATAATAGATTCTTTAAGTACATTGATTATTTATTTTCCAAGTTTCAATATTGGTATTTTTACATAAAGCATCTACATAAGCTGATAATATAATAATCCTAATAAAAATATATATCACTGATACAACAAAATAACTTAAAAACAGTTGAACAATTGTTTTTATTACATAGAAACAATTTACACAGTTCCTGAATTACTTGAAATCACTGATACTTGAAAAGACATGTGAGATAATGTTAATGATAACAGAATGGGAAAAAAATAAAAATAGTGTTATGTGTATTGAATAGGTGTTTTTAAGTAGTTAGGTCGACTAAACTAGTACTTAAAGTAATTATAATTTCACGTATGAGTAATTACAAGCTAACAGAACATTCGTCCATTCGTTTATCAATTAAAAAAAATTTTTTCAACTCATTTAATGATCTCTCAAGCGGATGTTTCGATTTAAAATAACTGGTATATGTACGTGGGTTGAAGATAATGACGAGTCTGTCGAGGTGAGATTAGACACGAAGAGAAGATAGAAAAGTCCATCACGAAGTCTCGTGGGTAATATAAGACTGAATAGGCGGTTAAATTGACTTGTTATAATCGTGACTCATGACTCTCTCACGAGAAAGAAACGGCCAGATTTCTGTACGTATCCACCAAGTATCAAGGTACTAATTACTACTATATAGCAATTTCATACTTCAATTCGCACGCGGTTTCATAAATGTGTATAAATGAAACTTGGTAGATTATTGATGATACTTACTCATACTTACACGTCGCTTAATCGATTCAACACATTACTTCAGTTTGTTAAGTAGAAAAAAATTATTTAAATATTACAATCCTCTTTTTTTTGTTGTTGATGATGGTGATGATGATGGTTATTATTATTTCAACAACCTAGGCTCATTATCTAAACTAGAAGAGGGATAATTACGTTTAATATGATTAGGCACTTTTATTGTACAGCTAAAGAAATCATTTAAAAATTATTCCAGTTTATATTGAAATATATGCTGATTAATGTTTCATTGAAAAATAATTCGAACAAAAAAGATTCAGCTGTTTTTTTAATCCTAAGCTCATTAGAGGTAAGTAAAAAATATCCATCCAGCATAATCAGAATGATTGAGTTTACAAATAAATTTTATCGATTTAATTGTCAATTGTAAAAATGTATATCCTAGAGGATAGCTTGTTCCAAATAAATACATTATTTGAATAAAAATAAATTCTGGAATTATCAGTGATGCACATGTGGATATCATCAACCCTCTCATGTGTTGTAATCATTTTACACAAAATCCACAAGTGTATGAATCACAAATAGATAAAAGCACGGTTTATAACGTAAACGTGCAATTGTATAATTGACGTGTCAATTTGAATATCAGTATTTTCTATTACTTATACACGTACATGATATCTATAATATTGTACAGCAATGCGAAAATAATATATTGAACAATCTCGTTGTATGTTTTATCTCGTTTTATATTGTACTTGTTATCTCTTTTTCTCTTGTATAGATACTTCCGTACTATTCTTGCATGACATTACCATACAAATATGACAAACGTTATAAAGACTATAGTCTGCTTTTTATATGTAAAATGTATACAGGTATTATAACATTTCAACAATAAACCTCGATTTAATTTATGTTCTACACTCATGAATTGTTGCATTACTGCTAATTACTCATTATATATTCAATGTATAAATTATATTTAACTCTTTGAAATTATTACATCCCTCACTATTTATTATTACTTTGATGTTTTTATTCTTTTGCTATAATTATCTAACATACATTTCTACATGCAAATTATTGAGTGGAAAAAATGTTAATGATAAATTTCCCTTTTTTCACGGGTGTTTTAATTCAGGAAATAATTAAAATCACATTAAAAATGGTTATTATCTAGTAAAATTATTTGAGATTGAATATATTTTTTTAAATAATTGACTCGTAATTGTATAACAACTTGTACTTGAAGGTGAGTATTAATGAAGAAATGTGAAAATAGATAGAAATAAGGTAAGAAAAAAATCAGCAAAATATTTTTTAAGATATTTTTTTTATTCTCCATTTATTGTCCACTTTGTATTAATAGCAACATACAACATGTGGAACAGTTTGAATATTTACAATTAAAATTTATTTGGTTTTTTTTTACCATTGAACGTATAAAAATATGACAGTATGTGTAACACGGTTATATACAAAGTGTACATATAAGTAACAACATCCTTTATCATTTTAATTCTTGTATCGTAATTTTTTCCTTTGTATGATAATTCACGTGTTAACTAAATATGAATATAAATATCATTTATGAATATGTGAATTAAGAATCGTGAAAGAGTCTCATGTTTTAAGCGCACAATGTTGCATATTGGCTTTACTTTGAGTATCACGAGATTTTTTTTTTAATATTAAATCACTTGAATTTGTAACCAAATGCTCTACCTTGTTACTTATTGACACTTCAGCAATAACAATAACAAAGTTAATAAACGTAACACTAATAATTATATGTACAATAAAAATAAATGTAAATAATAGTCTCTCATTTTTTGCATATTTTTTTTGAATTAAAAGTAATCTTCTATGATTGTTACTAGTACATTACTTCATATACTGTCGCTTTCTTGTCACCAGAGCCAGTAACAATGTATTTATCATCAGCAGAAATGTCACAGCTCAATACTGATGATGACTCTTTCGACTGAAAAAAGAAAAAAATAGTTTTTTTTTAATATTTATATTTTTATCATTATGTAAATAATTATTCTGTGATATTTAAATTATTTTGCAACTATAATTATTAGTATTGGAATGTATGTCACGTAGTCAATAAAACAATTTTATCTAATCACTAAATGTCAAATTATCATTTAAAATTTAATTGAATGAGTATTATTTTATTTATATTATGAAATGATATTATCACATTAAATAGTTTGGGTTTACACTTTTTATATGTATATGAACAATCGCGAAGTGGATTGAAATACATGCATGTAAACATGAACTCAAGGACGTCGTTGTACAAGGAGAACCGAGAGCTTTTCATGCTGACCTCTTGACCATCAAAATCAAATGTCCAATAAATAATGTGTATACACATTCTAGTGTATGAATAAATGCAAAATGTGTAATGATAAGATAGTAAAATATTCAGAGTTAACATTTCATAATAGCAGAGGATGTTTACGCTATTTTGGCATTGATGTAAAAATTTTCAATTTTATTTTTAAAATTCATATTAATTCCAAGACCTCTGCTGATTGAATAGTAAAAAAGAATTATCTCAAGGCTTGTTAAAATAATTGCAAGGTTGATTTTACATTGGCAAGGTAGAAAGAAATATATTCCTAAGGCTGACTGCCAAAAAATAAGACTTGAAGATAAAAAACTTACTTGGAATATCGAGGCACCGTAGGGTGTGCGCCAAGCATTGAGTAGATTGTCTTTGCCAGTTGAAACGAACCATTTTCCACAGGATGCGAATCTCAATGATAGCACACAGGATTCATGAAGATGTAATTGATACTTGTCGGGCTTGGTGGCATGTAATACTTCGACATTAGAGTTCTCCATGCCTACTGCAAGCCATTCACCAGTTGGACAATAGCCAAGAGAGAAGATTTGTGATGTAAAATCATGTTGTTGGAGTTGTCTGCCTTCCCTCAAATCCCAAGACCTGACAGTATTGTCAAGGCCGCCAGTCCAGAGTTTAGATCCATCAGCAGAGATGTCAATGCACGACGCACCATCAGTATGTCCTTGGAACTGCCTCACTAGTGTTTGATTTTGGAGATCCCAGACAGCGATGTGACCATCACTGCAGCAACTGAAGCAAACTTTGGAGTCTGGTGAGATAGCCAAAGCATAACAGGCGGGTGCCGCGGATGTGAGCTCTGCTTTGATTCTTGGAGTTGGACTCGCGAGATCCCAGATACTAAGTTGACTTGCTTCACCGCCAACAATAAGTGTTCTACCATCTGGTAGTAACTTCACTGATCTAATGTAGTTGTCGCGTTGGAGACAGTCGAGTTGTGAAACTGGTTTAGCACTTCCAGCTGCCCCTTGACCAATGTCCCAGACTTTGACGCAACCCTTGCCACCTGTGTACACATACTTAGTAGGATTGGAGATTGTCACAGCACATACGACCTCGCCATGAGTAAGTGTATTTATCTGACGCGCGTGTCTTGGTATTCCTGGTCCGATAAGCGCATCAGGTGGAAATGGCACGGGTTGCATTTGCCCTTCACTTGGCACATGAAAGCTGTAGGCTCTGTAATTATCGAGAATTTTTTTTTTTACATTTCTGAATTTTTAAAATTTTTTTTTAAAGAAAAAACATGCAAATATGTAAGATATGAGAAAATATATACGGGTAAAAGGAATTTCTTTAACTTATCATTGCAATTACTTTTTATAACTATCCGTTTCTGAATAATATTAGCAAATTAACAAAAGAAATTTTCTTTTAAAACGCTCACTTCTACATTTATTTTCAAAAGACTGTATCTTGAATAAATTTATCACTACTCGTAATTTTCGAAAGATTAGAAGCATAATTTTATCAATGCTACGAATTTATATTTTTCTTGAAGCAATATATTGAGCAGGGTAACTGTTTGAAGGTAAACTTAAACAAGAAACTTCTGATAAATATACTAACGGTTTACCACCAGGCACTCCGATAGTGCCTGCGGGTGCCCTCATGGCATTATGAGGATCATACAGTTGTTGAAGTGAAGGCGGTCCCCGAGGTGCCGCATATCCATTGTATCCCATCATGTCGACATGAGGTGGAGGCAGATGATGTGGTGGAGGTCCCGGAGGATAGTGAGGTGGATATGCGCCTACTACTCCCGGGGGTGGTGGACCTTGTAGAAGTTTACTAGAAGTTGTAGCTTTCACTCCACTAGCTGAGGTCGGTGTCATTGGCTTGGAAATTGGCGTAGTTGGTTTCTCACGTTCTTCCATCTTCTTAGCTGATGGTGTACTAGCGTTACTACTGGTTCCACTTCGTGGTGAATGGGGTGGAACATCTTTCTTCACTTGAACGTTTGAGTTTAGAGAGGAAACTTTGTCTAAACCATTTTCACGTGGAGATGAGGTTCCATTTACGGCTGGGCTTGTTGGCCCTTCACTTGCATCATCAACAACCAAGTCTTGATCACTCTTTTCACCATCACTCTGTATTCAAAACCCAATTTGTATTATGTTTAATCTTAAACTAGTTAAACAGTAGTTGTTATCAAATAAATAAGTTTGTTAAAAATAATCAGATAAATTTTATCAATAAAAAAAATTATTTCAAATAATTACAGAATATTTTTAAAAACATGAATAAATAATAAAAATTAATTTATTTATTTTTAATTATACTTAAATTTTTGAAACAATTTATAAAATGATGTTACATTAAAAAAAAAAATTTAATTAATTAAGTAAATGAAAATAATGAAACTTACATGTCCAATATCTTTATCTTCTTTCTTCATTTTTTTAATATGCATAGGATGATCATGATGATTTTGTGAATGATGACTGTGATGTGAATCTTGTGGTGTTCGAGGCCTACTATATTTATCACCAGGGGATATTGAACTTCGCTGTAATCAAATAAGAAAAAAATAAATAAAAATGATAATCTATATCAATAAACGATTCTATTTGGTAAGCATTGAAAGACATGAAATAAAACGTAAACGTATTGAAAAGATAAAGTGGAGTAGTATTACAATAAATTTTATGTCGAGTATTTTTCATGAATTTATCTAGGTCACGAGACAAGAAATAGTCGATACACCGATTATCTCGTTAAAATTTTTGTCGATTTTCTTACGAATTGATTGAGGCCACGAGACTAACAATGTATGTTAAAATATTCAAACGAATAAGACAATAAATTTTTGTTAAATTTGGCATTGAGTGTTTTCTATGAATTCGTTAAAAATCAATAGCAAAAAAATCCTTCGAATCAAACCATCGGTTACGAGATTAAAATTCTTGTGTTGGAAGTTTTCTACGAATTTAACAAAACTCTAAAGCACTTCGAAGCAGTTATAAACGATTAAGACAGTAAATCAATCTCAATGGATACTATTGCTCTAGAATTATTACTTCTTAATGCTAGCAAAAAAGAAATCTGATTGATGGTGTATATTTTATATTACGAAAAAATTCCTAATAGAAAGTAATGGCATTAATTTTAATCTGAAAAATTAAACATAAATACAAAATGACAATACTGATTTAAAGAGAAATAATATGATTGTAATCATATAATGCTGTTGGATTAAATAAGTTAATAAGGATCACATTATCCTGAATGATACAATAGAAATTAAAATCGTCAATGGATAGATATGAAGGTAATACGACTAAAAACACAATTGATCAAACGGTTCATTCATTTATTAACATAATGAAAACGTAATTCATTATACCAACGTTTTATTAAATTCCAACAACAGTGAATAGCGAGTATAGCAAATTATTTCTGATACCGGCGTTCAACTTTGTCGTGGATTTTCCATTAGTTAATTCCATACTCGAGGACATTATTATTAAAATACAATTTCCATAGGTAATTTCGAGATTGAATAATGAAGTTATGCAAGTGTAAAATCGACGATCGCTTTGATGTATTAATTATCGGGATCGACTTCCTTTTATAGGTATCTCAATTCAGAAACTGCCTGCAAATGCCGTTGATTACCAATTGAAATTTACATTGCGCGAAAGCCAAGAGAAACATGATTGTATATGTGATATACTTATATTAAGAGTGAGTGAGACAGATTATTATTGCATATTTAACACTTTCATATGGATATATTATTTAAAATTCACACTAACCTATTATAGAACTCTAACTCATACTTGTATCATGTTTACACAAGAGATTGCCTATAAATGCTAGTTATTATGATTAATTAAAATGTTACGTATCGACATCAATTAATAGATTATTTTTAATTCTAAAGGTATTTCAGATATTAATTAAATACTGCTCCATTTCCAACTAAAGTCTATCTTGTTTATGTTAAAAAATATAATTAATACTGTCGGTTTATTGCATAATTATTTACTAATTGAATAAGTCGAATTAAATGAACGAAATTTTAATTAATTTATTACAGAATATATACATTAATTAATGAATAAAAAAAATTCAATATTTAGTTTGATTTTATTTATTTATTATTTATGTTTAAATGAGTCATCGTAAGGTCAATGTCCCAATTTTGCTTACATTTTTATTATTGCTTAATAAACTGCATCATTCAAGTAAAAAAAAAAATTTTGTTTATCAATATTTATAAAAACGTATATCTTTATAATACTGATAATCATTTAATTATTTAGCTGATAAAAAAATGTTTATACAAAAAATTACATCTTTTATTTAAATAATAAAGTTGATGTTGAAATATTTAATATGATTAATTTAATAAATATCAATATATCTATTGAATAATTATCTATAGCTAAATAGAGTTGAAATTTTATTTATAGTATTTTTTTTTTTTTAATAAAGAAGCAAGCAAAAATTAAGACATTAAAATTCTTTTTTAAAATGCATTTTTTTGGTCGCAAATGAAAACCTATGTACCAAACACAAATTTGTGCTTCAATGATAAGAAAAAAAAAAACAAAAACTTTAGTATTTTATTCTTAGCAATTTTGTTAGTACAATTTTCAAGTGTAAATCGCTGAATCATTGCATTAAAGAATCGTAATTATAACACAACGCAAAAAAAAACCTAAACAATCAAATTAATTATCGTGTAAATATTAGAGAGAAAAATGTTTTTAAATTAAAATGATATGAAAAAAAATGAAAAAGAGACCAAGATATGTATAGAAAAAGAGAGAGAAAAAATGGGGATGATAGTGATTACAGGCTGCACGATGACGAGGTGGAGAAAAATAAGGTATGAAGAGAATAAAAGAGCATGCGATGCGAATTGCAGGGGAGAAAAAGACAAAAGCGTGCCGAGATATAGAGGAGAAGCGGCAAAGAAGTATAAGAGAGTACTGCACCCCGAGGACTCAGTAGAGTAGAGTGAAGAGGCTGTGCTAGCAGTGCAGTGTATTTGTAAGAGAGGATAAAATAGAATGGTAAAAGAATGAGAGGGCGTCGATGGGCGGTTCCGCGGTTCTACAATGATTACAGGCTTCGCAAACCTATAATACTCATCCTCGCCTTCTTTGCTTCGCTCTTGGCTATTCTCTCACTACCCTTTCTTCTTTTTTTTTTTCTCTTATTCGTCTTCTGCAACCTTCTCAAACGCTTCCTACACCATTTATATTCTCCTCATCGCGTTATTCTCTCTTTTCTTTGTCTTACAACCACGAAAAACGTAAATCGTGTGCCGAGTTCCGTGAGCTCCGGCACGTGACGTTTGTATGCGATCATACGTCACGGCTCTCCATTTATTCTTTCTCATTTTTTTCTTGGCTAGACAACTCATGTTAGGGGTTTACCAACGAGCATATCAGAAATTGAAAGCATCTATAGCTCTTTTCTCGCAATCTCATGATATCTTTCACAGTCATTCAGTATGATAGATTTTCCCACAGAATATAGACTTTTCTTTATTGATATATGATACCGATTTTATGAAGTGAAAATTGTAGATATTTATTATCTGACTATTTACAAAGTGTTTCTTTTATATTAATCATAAAAAAAAAGCCAATTCAAAGCTGAACAATAAATTAATTCGCAATCGAAATGATAAATGATTTTCACGATTTTTATTAATTTTATTATAAATCGTTATTGATAATGGAAAATAAAAAAAAATTCCAAAAATGTTGGTACTTACATGTCGTTCCTCTGTCGAACTCAACCCTGCAACAAACCAAAATAACCACGAATTTAGAATATTTATTTTATTTATTTTCGTAATAAATGTTGTATTGTATCAGTTAAAAAAAAAAATTTCAATAATATTTTTTCTTTCTATTTTCAAAAATGCTATGTATTTTTTTTTTGTTATTTTTCTTTTTTATTCCCCACTGAACAACACGATTGCAATATGGCGGAGTTATACAGCGTGTGTATGCGTCAGTGGCGGTGAGAATACCAATAACGATGCTGTACACGCGCGTCAGAGTCTGTATAAATGATCTTCATGCATATTTATGCCTGCGATTTTCACAAAACCACCCGTTATTTCTTTCTCCCTTGAATCCATTCTCTATCTCTCACTAGGGTGTTCGCCAACATAACACATTGGCAAACACGTTTCAAAAGAGGATATCGCTTTGAAAATTTCCACCTGAACGTGCTCTCACTCTTTTCTATCTTTTTCCTCTTTCTCCCTCTCTTTACTACATATTTTTTTTGCCCCATCCACTGCCCCTACCATTGGCCCCTGATCGATCCAACTACTCGACTAACCCCTTGCTCCCGGGCACCATACATTCGCATGTGAGATCAAACAGGATGAGGCTTGAGAGGTGAATGGGACGAAAAAAAGTACGCGCCAGAGCAATAAGGGTAAAAAAAAGTATTTTGCACATAGCGTTGTCGCTGCACCTGGCTACGATTAATTGGCGATGCTCTCCACTCAGCCATTTTAAATAAAAGGGTTTCAACTAAGGGAGGAATTTTAATAGAACGACAGAGATGCAATGTGAAAAGGGGAATAAAAAAAACTGTATTAAATAATCGTACAATTATCGTGTAATTTGATTTTTATCATGAATATATATATATATATATATATGTATAAATATGTGTGCACTCTCTGATTTAAACTATTTCTCATTAATTCAATTTTTTTTCTGAGACTCAAGATGTAATTAAAGTGATTAAAAAACAGTCTCGAAAGATACCGAACCTTTTACACAAGTTTATCTGCATATGTAATTAAGCTTTAGACATTAAATGATTGTATAAATTATTTTAATTGTAAAATTATGACATTGCGATTGAATAAGGAGAAACTTGAATTAAATTAATCCATATGCAAGTTTTAGATATTTCGATGCAATAATTTATATTGTGAATAAAAATAATGGTTTAATTAATTAATTTAATTTCAAGTATTTTTAATTATTGATAATTAAATTATTTTCGTGTATTAAATGGATTAAGAAAAATGTTAATGTTCAAATAATTTATTCGATTCTAAAGGATACCAATTTACTTTAATTATTATTTTTAAAACCAAAATATATTGGAGAATTAATTGTTGCTTCACTGATCCCTTATTTCTTATGAGGATTATTTTTTGAACAAAAAGTCTCTATGGTTTAAACCTCAATTTAAATGAATACACGAAGAAAAAAAAAGAATGATGTTGATTCAAGTATATATATTACAAACCTCCATTGCTTTTCAGATCATCTGGCTGGCCACGATGGATTTCCGGCTTGCCAAGCATAGAAAGTGGATGTGTCGAATTAGTACCAGCTGTTGTAGCTACACCAGGAGTAAGTCCAAGACCCAGAAGTGCGGCTGAAGCAGAAGTAGGAACTTGAAGTCCACCAGCAGGTCCAAGTCCTGGTAGACCAGGTAATCCAGGATGTGGACCTATTGCTGCACCTGGTGGTAATTGTTGTGCATGCATTTGCTGAAGCAGTCTTGGTATGTCAGGTCTCTGTTGCTGCAATGCCAAATAATTCATTATTATGCTGACAAGTAATTACTTTAAGTCATTTCATTTTATTTATAATGAAAATGAAAACAATGTCATCAAGATTTGTAATTAAATAAAATGATGATACTGAATAAAACAGTTATTTTAATTAAGAATTTGCTAACAATGAGACTGATATTTAACTCCAATGCTTGAGTTGTTTTATTTAACGGTGATCTTTTGTATGAAAAGAAATTTTGAGTCAAAATTACTGTTTTACTTTAATAAAAGTGAAGTGTCATTCTTAACATTTAATTCAGATTAATTTTTACTGTTCTTTTTTTTTTGTAATTTTTGCAGAGCTATCACATTGTTCAAATGAAATTGGAAAACTTTGCAAATGTACGTGAAATGTGAGCTATCACTTTTGATACAGGTTTGTTCAATACTTTAATAATTTTTCAACAACTCTTATAGGATATAGCAGACTTGCGAGGAAATGAAGTTATTATCGAGTCATAGCTAAATACGAAACCATTACTGGATGATAATTTCATGTCAGTCCCAATGATAGGTCTGTTGTATATTCCTATCATGGAAATTCCCTTCCATTTCTCCATGTTTGCTATGGTAAGTTGGTAATTTTTGTTTTCAATTCATCATTATTGAAAAAAAAAAGATATCAATTATTAAAAATCTCTTGAAGTAAAAAAAGTGAAACTGATTAAAAATATATGATCTTTTGACAACGCTTTCAGTCATGTGTATATATGACTGTAAATGATGGCAATATCAATGACTCTAATCGTTATTGAAAAGACTATAAGCACACTTGAATAGACCCGTATACATACGAGGGATCGGTACAGACTAATAAGGATCTGACATTTGGTGGGTCGGAGTTTCTCTCTAGAGAGGGTGGTCCGATTAAACGCAACAGCGTGTTTCATCGATGTCTCGCACGTGTGCACTGAGGGACAATTTGCACTTGGATCGTGGCAACCGCAGCACCGAGTAGGATATCGTAACGCATTTGAGCCACCCTTCAGAGTCATACTATGATGTGTATGGGTAGTCGTGCTTGATAAACATACACGACGACAGTGTCAGGCAACACCCTTAGGCGACACTCACGCACATTCCCATCATCCGCATTTACGATTCAACAAAGAACGAGGGGTTAAGGTACGGATATTACTGAACCGAGACCTAGGGGGGTAGTTGTCCCTAGGAGACCCGATAAACTCGTTACGGGCGCGAATCCAGCTTATCGGGGATTTCACTTAGGCATTTAGGCTTCCTGCCCTAAAGAAACGAGGGGTCTCTTCATCCCCAACATTCAACAACCCTCGTATATATACTCAATGGACTCATGAGGGTGAAAACACCCCCCAACTACTATGCCTGTAGTGCACCGATTGTGATAGTTATTTTCGTGATACACTGAGGGTTGGTGGCCACACCGGAAGCCGAGCAACCCTCGTTGATCTCCATGGGGGATGTTTCTCTCACCAGGACAATAATGTCCGCAAGAAGGGGACCAGAAAATGCTCGTGAACGCATGTGTACAGAATATAAACTCCCTCAGCAGATTCTGTAATTCGTTCAGGCATTAACTTCTGGCAAGGATTGGTAGTCCATTAAGCCTATTGCCCTACTCTACGACGACCAAATTAATTTCCGTGTAACTCGCACACATACACTTGACCATAAATTGATGTGTGTATATGTGTTTAAGTAATTTAAAGGCGTGCAGAATATTTTATTTTCTTTTGTGATAAAAAAAAATCTGGATTTATACGTCGAGGAGTTAAGCCTTCAATATAATCAACAAATTACAATTACAAAAAAAAATTTATCCCCGTTAGTTTATTCTGTTCTTTAAATATTTATCAAGTGTATAGAAAAATTTGGATGAAAACACGATTTAATTTATTGTGTATACCACACTTTAACCGTCTATTATTTCTATCCCTCATTTTAATCCTCACCTAACTGCACATCCATAGAATTAATGAAAACTTTTCCAGTTTATTATTAATTATTAATTCAATGAAATTTATATTTAAATCCTATTTGTATTGAGAATTGATTAGATTTTCATATGTAAATATTGACCATCCGAAATATTGTTTTGTGACAAAATATTTATATAAATATTGATTCAAGTACTAATGAAAATTGATCCTTTCATGAAAAATTTTTAAATCAATTTTTCCCACAAATGATGAACATTCAACCTCAATTTATGATTACAAGGTTTGAGTTAAATTTAAAAATACTAGTAAATTATCTACTAGAGTAACAATATAAAAAAAAAGAAAAGCTAGTGCATGAAGCCGATAATTTGTTGATGTCTATCTTTAGAATCGTTAAATCAGAACAGTTGAAGCAATTCTCTGAAAGCCTAAATCATTTGGTCACAAACCAGTCATTATCTTCAAAGGCATACATGTCACAATGAGTAAAAATTAATCTCCTGAATAAAACCCACTATATTATGAGCCATAGAACAACCCTACATCTTTGGCGCATGAGTGGCAACTAAATGTAACAAACGATATATAGCTGGAACAGGGGAACTCTGTACTTTATGTTGGGCGCACGAAACGGAACGTAATAGTTTCAAACGAGGTTTAACGCGCCGTGAATAATCTGGTGCATCAGTGGTGAAAGCGTGCCAGGGGTGTACCTGTGAACCCCAACTGGAGTTGCGACTAGTATGCCGTGTGTTTTCAAGGGGGAAAGCGTTCGTGCTATAACACAGTAGAGAAGGAATGAGATAGAAGATTGTTAGAGAAAGGGGCAACCAACCCTCTATGTACCCATCCCCTCGTCGACTGATGTGCAGTGTTATTAAACGAAATATTGATTCAACCCCTGTTTACTGAGTAATACATATTCATGGGGTTGGCGCTTCGGTCTGTTTGCTTCATCCTCTCATCTCTCTTGTTACCTATCCTTGTTTCACCATACACATTCTACCCTTTAGGCATATACATCCCTTTAGCTCGCTCATTCTGTTCCCGGCTTTTCACAGAACACCGAGCAACGCCTCGTGGCGGTTCTACACGTGTACAGACGTGTCATTGTAGCCGCCAATATGTGTACAACCGTCACCCGACGATGAATCCACTCGCGCAATTAGAATATCCGTCCACATGTGTTCTGATTACTCATCCGTATTTCTCAAGCTTTGTAATATTATTTGCAATGTACATTCACGTTTATGGCTGTATCATCTTATGTCATTTATTCTCTCTTTCAACGTGACCACAGTCTCGTGCTCTTTGAAACTTGACTTTATTTTATTAATAATCAACTTCATTGCTTCTTCATACTCTACACTTCTCAAGTGAGTTTTCAGCATTGCTGGTTAAATTTAATTCACTCCGAAAATAGTATTTACTTGGAGAAAAGATTACTCCAAAAAGAACAAAATCATGTTGAAGTCGTTAGTTTATATCCTCTTTTCTCTGGAGATGGAAGTAATAAAGAGAAATTTGATTAGTCACTTTTGATAATAGGAAATTTTTTTTATCATCGAAAATTTTACTGATAATATTAATAAAAATAAAATCCACTAATGTGCCAATGTTTTTGAATCTGTCCACTAATAAATCAGTAATTCCTTCATAAAATCTGTATTACAAAATACCGAATTTTTAATATTTTAATTAATTGTTATTGATGGTTAGTCAAATCCTCTGATAAACTTTTAAAGAGCAGACTAGGTAATTTTTACTACACCATTGATTTATCTTTAATTAATCCATAAAATGAGGATAATTATTTCAAATGAATAAAAAATCTATTCAATATTTACCCAGTTATTGTTGGAGTATCTTAATTGAGTTATCAGACCATTATTAAAAGTATATATAAAAAAAAAATGTTTTGCTGACGTGTGTATGAGTTATTTTTCTCTTTTGAAAACGTTATGTATTTGTTCCCTTGTGTTTCGCTTCGATCACCATCACGGATTGTATTGTGAACATCGGTTTGTTTTTATGGCGAAGCATCGGAACGACTGGGGGTATACGCAAGTTTAAATTTCCCAAGTGACAAGCGAACGTGAATTGGATTCCGAATGACATTATTCGTTGGTTATGTGGGCGGATGTTCTGTACAAGCGAGAATTGAGAGAGGCCAATTTTTGAGAGATATCACAAATACATATATGCACATATATATATATCTATGTATATAAAAGTTTTTAATAACGTACGTAAACTTTTTTCATCGAAACAGTTATTTTCTTTAAATAAATTTCTCTATAGATTTTAATAAAAAGCTATCTCTATTTTTTATTTTTTTGTGAAACAATAATTGCAATAAAAAATAAACCATTCAAATGTTGGTAAGCTCGCGTATTATTTTGTTGCTAATAAAAATATTTATATAGTGTACCAGTAAATGATGGTTATTCATAATAAAATGTTAGATGTGAATATTTTCTTAGACTGAAGTAAGAATAAAAAAGTTATTGAGTGTATAAAGTAAACGGAGTACTTATTTATACTTCAGAACAGCATTTTAGATTGCAATCTATGAACGATAAAAATTTTACACAGAAAAAACGTTTCGAAATGGTTTAATATAGATGGTGATAAATTTATTCATGACAGTAATAGTGCATTAAACATAACTAAAATTATGATTCAAGAGATGAAGCTAAAGTTGATGGGAAAAGTTTTTAATTGTATGAATATTTTTCACAAGTATTATTATTAATTCAACGTATCATGAACATACTTTTTAAAAACAAATCATTGAATATCCTTCACTGTTTCATTTTTAGAAAGTGCATGATTTATCCACCACAGTTCAATTGTCGTTACTGATTGGTTTATTAACCCTCACCTCATGCAACACAATTGAATTACTAACTTAAGAAAGGGAGTAAAACAATCAACTGTCAAAGATCAAACATAGTTAAAAATTTCATTTTTAAATTATTTTCCAGAAGAAAAAATCAATAGCTCACTTTTTGAAACATAATAGCTTTACTCTCAATCAATTACTGCTCCAATAAATGAATTAATGCAAAAAAAAAAAAAAAAAAAAAAACAAAATGTTTTCTTTTACCAAAAATAAAATAAAAAATATTTGTAAATATAAATAGATGATAAGTACGTTGAACAGTAATAATTGTTATTGAAACTTGTTAACTAGCTTTTGCAGAATTACTCAGCAATAACGAAATCCCTACAGGCTTTGCAGCGTCTAAGTTTGGCGGATAAGGCGTCACTTAACTGTTAAAAGGGAACGATGACAGAATAACAGGCAAAGAGAGAAGCATAGAAGATAGAGAGAAGAGAACTCGGGAAATTATTCACGTCGTAGAGCTACAGCCATTCAACAACGACAGTACCGAGTACCAACGGAACTCAATTATACGGGACCACGCTCGAATGCCAATTTCAACGCTTATCGGTGTAATACACACTACGAAATAAGTCTGGCCGCGTTGGGTGTCGAATAACGTGCGCTACTGAATTTCAATGTATACCCGATAGCACATCATCCATGTTCTCTCTTTCTCTGTCACTTCATAATCTCTCTCTCTCTCTCTTTGTCTCTTTCACTTTATACATTATTCTGTCTCTCACTTATTCATCCGTGAATCGATTAACAATTATTACTGTCCGCGGATGTGGCGGATATGTCGAGAAACACAATTAAAGCCGTTCAATTATTCTCTTTGGTGCAAAGTTACAGTAATTTCACTTGTTTTAAACAAATACTTGCATAAATGTTTGTTTCAACCTATATACATATGTTTCATGTTTTATTGGCTTTTTTTTTTATTGCATTTTAACCTTCCATTTTAGTTGAAAAAAAAAACTACCAGAATAGATGCAAACATGGAAAAATTAAAATTCCATTCCCATTTATATAAATACAAGTCTTGTTGAATAATCGGTTTAGAAAATTCTATTGATACTTGATTACATTTTAATAGACCGACAAAAAAGAAAATAAAAAATTTTTCATGCAGCTTAAATTCTTTTGACAGATATTCGATCACCGCAAAGTTATTATGCATAATGATTATCATGATTATTTTCTGCAAAACATAAATCTTTACAAGCTATAAGAAGTATTTACATATATTAACTTACCCCAACTATAGAATTAAGCTCTGTCATCGTAACCTGTTTAGCTCTGTCTACCGCTGTTAAAACCTGTTGTTGATGCTCCTGAGAGAGGAATGGCAAGATTTGAACTATTATTGCATTCAGTCTCTTCGATATTTCCGTCTGTAAGAAATAGAAAGAAAAAAAATCAACCAATTTGCCAGCCTTCCATCAAAAGCTATCAAAATTAATGAGTAAAATTCAATGAATGAAAAATTGCGGTAAAGAAAAATAAAATACATCAAGTCTCGAGGTTTCTTAGATGGTCAATCGGCAATCGGCTCATTTACCTTGTAAGCACGAGCCTCTCGCGTGGGCTCGGTTCTCTCTACAAACGAGAATTATTTATATCTTACATTTACGCCCGCGCGTTTCTCTACCATCTTTCTTCATTCTCACACGCTGACTTCTGAAAGCATTATATTTTTTCAACCGTTCGTATATACCTTTTTTCAGTCGTTTTTTTTTCTCCTTCATCACTAAACTAACGCCTTCTTCTCTTAGCAAGTCTCATGAAAAACACTTTTGTACTGACGCCTTTTAACTCGACGGGAGATCAAACGACGCGTGAGGTAAAACCTCAGTTGTGAAATGTTCTAATAACATTCCCCTACTGCCATTCATTTATATCTATTTAGTTTAACTGCCAAGTGTACTATAAAACTAAACGAGAAAAATATCCCTCTATATAAATTTTTTATGACAACTGTAATAAAAAATTTATACTTAACAATATCTTTTTTTGTTATTATCATGTTCCTTTCTCATCTTTTTTTATCCAATTTTTTCCTTAATTTTTATCCTCATAATGATTTAATTAAATCGAATTAACTGAAACACTGGGAACAATTTTTTTTTATAATGTTACTTTAATTGGAATAAAAAAAAAAATAATTGCATAAATGTTTCAATTATCTTCATTTTATATTATAGAATGCGTATTTTTTCCTTAATTTTAATTTCAATTTACATTATATTAAAATATTCAATTAATTTGATAAAAACGTAAAATACTCAATTAAATTTTCGGTTAAATATTTTCCATAAGTTAAAATTATCGAAACAATGCAAATTTAAAATGATTACAATTTCAATATTAATTACTTTTTACCAATCATTCTAATTAATCCTGAAAAATAATAATAAATATGTTGCCCATCAAACTAATTTAATTACAAGAAATTCAAATTAAATCATTGCTTAAAAAGCGTAGTGACACAAATAAAATCTTTTAATTAAAAAAAAAATGATTATATTCATATATAAAATGGAGTACAGTTGTAATAATAATACAGTGAGTATTAAATAAACGCACACGTGTCAAGTTTGAAATAAACCATTGCTCTTCATAAATTCTAAGCAGAAGATAGATAAAATTTTACGGTATTTGACGTTTCCACAAGGTCTCCAGGGTTATCTTCAACTAAACAAACATTTACACGGTTAATACCTTCAATCCATCTGGTGCTTTAATTACACGGCAGATGAGTATACAAAGTATAAAATGAATTAGTACAGGCTTACACACCTTTTACTTAGCCTACATATATATATACATGTACATCACAGCTTTCCATCACTCTTTTTCACGACCAAATCAAATATTCTTGACGTAAATAAATACTCAAATATAATATCGATTTAAACACTAATTTATCCATTATTTATACATAAAGTAACTGCAAATTTATTTTTGAATAACCCATTATCAATTAATTAATTTTATATCGAAATAAACACAGAAAAAAAAATTAACAAAAACAAATGTTAATTAATTTGTTAACAAATAATTAAAATAGTAGTTTTGAGTCCAAGTAGCACATGAATACATTTAATTGATTTACATTTAAAGAAAAAAAACATGTTCAAATAGTTAACAGATTAGGAACGGAATAATTGATTATTAATCAATATTTTGGTAAATATTAAATGATATGATTACATGAAATTAAATTTTATTTGTGACTATTTTATCAGTTTTACAAATACAGGTAGTTCTGTTCGCCAGAACAATCTATATATGTCTGAATTTTAAATAAATATACAATATAATCATCTAATGAGGATATTTACTATCTGCATTATCTAATACGACCTTGAATTATTAATATAATTGTGATGCGTCATGTTAACATGTAAACCCTGATATTACTTTATTTACATGAATTATTTCGATCAATTAATAACAACCAAAATATATGGGTCTTGAATAACAAACAGTCATGTTCCGTCTGGTGTAAGGAAAATAATAAAACTGATTATGAGTTAAATATTTTCATTGAAATTGATGTAATATTTTTTATTGAAATAAATAAATAGTGATGAAAAGTTGTAAAATAAGAAGAATGAGATTTCAATTAGTTTCTACTAAAGTCTCACGTTATTATCACATTTTGCATTAGTGCACACCAGTTCGAGTTTGTGACTACGACGGGCGTTAATTCACAGGTGTAAGCGAGGCCATTGTTATTAATTGAGGAAAACGTTCGCCGAGCCGCACCTCGTAAAAGTAATTACCCCGTTATCGTTTGCCGCAAGAGAATCACTGGGGAGTATTAACTGTGAGCCACTGAACAATGAAGAGGGAAGCAGAGAGGGAAAGAACCCACTTAACACTTTCAAAACTATAAATTCCATACGTTAAGCCGCAGTTGAATATTTCCAAGTTTACAAAACTTTGTCGATAAATAGATATTTGTACTATTTTGTAGAATAATATCTCAAGAAAAAATGAAAACTTTTGTGAAAAAATTATTTCAAGTATAATTTAAAATAATTAAATTGATGTTTTATTTTGATCAATAGTTTTATCGTACCTTCATAAGGTGATTTAATTATTTAACAGAAAATCAATTATTATTAGCTCTTAGTTGACCTCATTAGCATGAGACTACTCAAATAAATATTTGTAATATTAATAGCTTTTTTTATAACTTAGTGAATTAAATAAAAGAAATTTTTTATTATTAATCTCCAAAGCATAATATTTAATAATATGATTTTAATAAATTAAAAATAACATTTATTTTAGTATATAAATATAAATGAATGACTCATTTATGGAATGATTAAAATATTTTATTTTTATGATAGAATTGATAGATTACTTTATAATAATAAATTCAAATTTAATTGTAAGTTTTTTTAAAATTGGCTTCGTTATTATTTCATGATATCAACAGTTATACGTGAATGAGTGCATTTACATCTCCATAATTTTTTTCGTAAATCCGCCGTAAAAAGGAGAATTTTAGAAAAAAAAACACTCCAAAATGTTGATTTTTCGATTTTCTAGAGCCAAATAACAAGGGTACCGCGATAGTATAAAATTACCCATGATAAGTTAATTTGCAATTATAAAATTTTTTTCACAATATAGTAAATTTTTCTTTTAATGTTAAATATTTCATTTTTATCAATATTCTAGAGTTTCTATATATTAGTCATTTCCGTTATTACAAATAAATATTTAATATTAATGAAAAAATTTAGAATGTCAATAATTTATAATTCATCACTGATTTTTAATATATATTTCATAAACTCACCTGTTTGTGCATTTCGACGTTGAGTCCATATGACATCTCGTAATACTGTAAAATAAATAAAAAAAAAACTTATTAAAAAATATATTTAGACATAATGAAAAAAATGGTTGGATAACCGTTCAATCCAACATATGTTAAAGAGTTTAATTTATCTCAAAATTTATTACTTTATCTATTATTTGACAATTTATAAAAGAAAAAATTATTTTCAAATTTTTTTACAACTGGTCCAATATTTATTATTCAAATCATGTTAAAATTATAGGTACAGGTGATAGATTTATGGTAGTTTTGAATCAGGATAATTGTAACATAAAAATTATGAAGAGATAATAATAGAGATAATTCATTTAAACGGTATACATATGTGTATCAAACATGTATACATGTAGTGAAGTTTAGTGAGGTAGTTTAAAAGTAGATAAGGAGCAGAAAATGGTAGTCGAATAGCATCGATATTCTAAGAGCGTATACAAGACCGCGTGCAGCTTATACAGGTTCTTAATTTTATGGACCATTAGCTTAGTAATTACCTGCGCAATTAATTGCTTCGTAAGTGAGTTACTTGGCAGTACGGAAGCTCGGCAGGGAACGAGCGAACGAAATAAGGAAATGAAGAAATGAACAGAGTAAAAGAGATTATTCAGTTAAATAACCGCATTACTGGCTGACAAGTTAATTTCTTGTAAATCGCCAATATACGATTTCTAAATATCTTACGAAATTCCACTTGAAATGAGATTGATTAGTTACACTTTATTTTAATTAATACCTTAAATTTATGACTCTCTGACCAATTTTTTAGCAATTTTCTTTCCTTAAAATTAACGTAAATTCTTTTTAAAAAAATGCTTATGTATTTTATATTTAAATTTATTCTTTACAATATACTTTTTTATTGTGAAAATAAAATCGAATTTTAATTGATGATTTAAAATATTCATAAATTTCTCCTACCATATATTCATATTTGAAAATTAACTGTCAGATATATTTCAAATTTTTCGAGTGAAAAAATGTATATAAAATATTTTTTTCGCTTACATACGAAAATAGAAATTTGTAAACTAACGTTAACTTTATAATCCAGTAATAAATTTTAAAAAAATGGTCATATTTCAACGGTAAAAAACATTAGTACTAATTGTCAACTTTTTTAGTAAGAATAAAAAAAAAAAATAATAAATACGTAAAAATATCATAACTTTTCGAAGTATGTCTAATAAAGTAGCTGAGAAAATGTGGTTGGAATACACGATTTAACTGAGAATTTACAGACTTAAAGTCTTGATAAATCACTCCAACAACTTCCTTTCGCATCGTCAACTTGATTAATAGTGTTTGAACTAGTTGCCTCAGCGTGAATTAAATCTATACGTGAACTAAAGAAGTTTAATTGTGCCAAGGGAACAACATTTCCAAGTTATAACAAAAGTATATTACTTGTATTACTCTTTCACTTATATTTATATATCACAGACAAATATGTGAATTGTTAGTACATAGTGTCGACTCGATTAAGAGTGTACATTATGAAAGAGTTATGAGTGAGGGTATGGATTAAAGCCAAAACATAATAAACAACACTTTTGGCGAGGAAATAATAAATAAATTATTTCCATTAAGATGAAAACAGCATTTATGTAACCAACATTTATAAATCTAGTGGAATTTAGATGCCCATAAATATTACAGGGAATTTTTTGTCGGTTGTAAATATCGTTAAATGGATAAGATTAACATAAGAATAATTTGAGAATCCATTAATTTATCTATATAATGAACCTACAATAGGATATTAATGAAAATTTTGATGATAAGAGGATTATACGACCATTTTGTTAATTTAAATTTTGAAAGTCCTCTCCAAGTTCTAGTGTTATTTTTAATATTTATGTATCACTTTATCAGCTTTTTGTTTATATAGTCATTACGAAATTACTTAGAAAAGAATATCGTGATTTTTTCAAGTATATTCGACTCTTCATGAGTATACATAAATATTTCAGATAAGTAATATAATAGTAGATACTTACCATGACATAATGCCGTTGTATTTCTATTTTTTCAGTGGCTAATTTTTCGCATTCCAGTTTCATGCTGAAATAAAAAATTTTATCAGTAAAAAAATGTGTATTTCATTTGTTATTTATTATTTATTTTTTTATTTTTTGATTAAATATTGTAGAAAATAATTATAATAAAAAATAAAAAGTAATGAGTTCAAGCCTTCTTTTTACATACCAATACCAACATTTAAATGGAACTTCAATTTACTCTAATTTCAATTGTTTAAAGCAAAAAAAAAATATATCTATTCTTTTTGAATAAGTGTATTAAAGCGTGAAAATTTTTAACGTAGAAATTAAATTAAATTCCATGATGACAAAATAATTCAATATTTTATTGAAAAAAAAAAGTTTAGTCAAGGATATTAACCCCCTTATATTTTCTGCATTTATATAACCGTACATTGGTCTCGATAAAGTGGGAAAACATACGTCGATATCAAAATTGGAGTTAGCTATCTAGAAGAGAAATAAAGAAAAACTTGTAGCATTTGAATTGGAAAAGATAATGTGTCGTACGATTTCGTAGAAATATAAAAATGGATGTATACATAAAGTATTATAACAATCTTCTTATAGTCTAAAATTTCCCTTTTTTCCTGTTACCTCCTAGAGTTGAATATATAAATATACTACGCATATACACTAGGCTGATATGTATACTTGAGTTTTCGTCAGCTGCAAACGATTCCGCGGTTGTCCACCTGCTTCAACATATATCAGACGAGTAGTGTATATGCATAAAAAAGCAGAAATCGTGGTTATATGTCAAGAAAAGTGGAAAGAAAGCCGCGATGAACAAAGCGAATATTAAATCGAACCAAGAGACAATGAATAATCAATGAATCTAACGGTTTCTGTTTTCTACTTAAATATTCTTTGTAAGCTTAGACAGTATCTATATATATATATATATATTTGCAGTAAAGGAAACTCGTTCTTAACCATTTAAATGATGTCTAGTCTGCATTTTTTATCGGCCATAAAATATAGGTAAAAATCGCTTAAAGTAATATGCTAAATACTGTATAATTAATTTAATGAATGTTTTACAAGCATGTTCATTGGTTGCATAATTTTTTGGAGAACTTGAATAAAAGAAAACGAAAGGAAAGAAACACTTACTTATGGTACTGTGCCTGCAGAAAATTAAACTCCTCCTTAATCCTGTCGCAGGAATCACCCACCGTAAACTTGAACGGCTGGCCGGGCTGCGGTGGGCCCTGAAAACGTAAAAAAAAAAAATTATAAAGGTAAAGTAAAAAGTCCAGTGAGACGTATACATAAACACCGCAAGGCGGGACGATAGTCCCGACGAAACAGAGAGAGACCGGATGCGATAAATTATCCGCGAACGAAGGCCAGTCAGTCAGACTAAAAGAAGGAGAAAGTATAAAAAAACATAGAATAGGTATGTGTGTAAAAAGTAAGACAATTTACGAAAGCGTATAAACTGAAAATAAGAGACAAAATAAAGGAAACTAAAATGAGAAAACGGAAATGGCTTTATAGAAGTTTACATTTAAATATTTGCCGACCAGATGACGCCACCTTGTTGCTGATGTTTTATCAGCCAATCGAATCTATTTTAGTTTCAGTTCATATGGTAACAAATGATCTGATGAAAAACGAAATGATTGTCAAGTACTTCTTCACCTCTTCAAACTATCTATTAATATAATCAATTATCGTCGATTTAACATTTAAGCTTTTTGTCATTTACTTTATATATAAAAAAGTTTAATGATAAATATTTATCAAATATCCAATCTTTTACTCCATTATTTTATGTACACAAGAAAAATATTTAATGTAAAGTAATAAATTGTTGTCATTAATGCAAATTAATCTAAATATCTTCTAATTATAAAATATTTATTAAATTTAGAAATAAAATATTTTTTTATGAGAAAATTGCAATTCAAGTCACATAAAAAAATATTAAAATAACTTTTGATGGAGAAATTTGGAACAAGGTGGAATATTTTTACCTCAAATATTTCAATTAAGTATCACACACCTAAAATTATTATTATTATTTAAATAAGTAAGGAAATATTTATTACATCGCCTCAAATACTTCACCTTATGCTCCAGATTTGCAAAGCTTTTCTGGGCTTCTCAGAAAAATATTTATCCATTCAACTGAAAACTCATGAAATTAACCAACTAAAGCAGCAAACTTTCTTTCTTCGACAACAATAAAACAAAAAAAAAAAAGGTGAAGACTTAAAAGATAAAAGAGGCTAATTTTTTTAGCTAATATCTCAATATTCATTATTGTTATATCTTTATCTCCGTTCATCCGCTATTTATCGATAACTCAGTAATGTTTGTAGAAGTCACGTAAGTGCAAAGCGTACATATCATACGACTGGTGAACGTACATGTGTCGAATGATTAACTCGGCGCAGCTGCAGCCGGTAGAAAAGCAAATAAAGATTATAAAAAGAATCCCGGGAATATGCGAACATGAGGAAGAGGAGACTCGGAAGCACAAGAGAGATGAATGTAAAGCGGAGTAAAAAGATTAAGTACCAGCAGTAGTGTTAAACCGGTATGTTTGTCTCCTTCTTTCTCGTACTTTTCAACTGTTTATATATTCTGTTCAGGCGGGATAGACACACAAGTTCTTCCACACGCTTCAACAGTACAGTGAACATAATCTCAACTGACTGGCGTGGTGGAGTCGTCGGGTCACTGGTGTGTTGCATGTACGAGCGAGAACGATCTATATCTGTGAAGCAGGACAGAGACGCCCACAGCAAGTGTTAATTACATGTTTGCGGTGTCCACGAGGATTACACGCTACAACCGAAACTATGGGCTCGACTGGTAGCCGCCGATGCACTGGCATCACGCATAGTCTACACCACAGGTGCTGTACGAACTGTCTCAACAGACGCTCAGCATCAATAAACTCCCTACAACGACGTAACTTCCATTATTTCCATGCATGGGAAGCAACCAATGGCTCCTGCATTATTCAATCATTGTCTAACGCTAGTACTTTACTTCTCCCTCCGGTTTGTTTATAAATAACCCCAGTGAATAATCGGTTATTGTTGCTTTAATAAGACTTTCAGACTTTTTTATTGTTATATTACTTCTTAAATATCCTTTTTATCGTTCATCCATTTTTCCAATATTTCCGTCTTGCTTGGATATCTTATTTTACATCTTCAAGTTCTTTTCATCATTAAATTGTCTGTTATTATACCATTAAAGCTTTTATTAGAGTTAAATGATGCTTGGAACATCAAGCACTGGAAATTAAAATCAGAATTTTAGTATTTTCATTGAAAATCTGTTTCTGTTATGCCTTATTAAGAATCATGAAAGTATAAGATAATATTTTTTTTAATGAGATTAATTACATCAAGTGAATATACTTTATTTTATTTAGTCACAGAATTTTGATTTTAAATTTGAATCCAGTCTTTAACTTTTCTGGAATTTAATAACAAATAAATAATTACTTGTTAATTTCAATAATAACAATAATTTTTTTAGTTATAAGGATATTTTTTATATTGAATTAATAAGTTAGGTTCGAATAAATTAATGGTTATTTATACTTTTTATTTAAATTGATAAAAAAATTCTGTTTTTATATTCTTATATTTTAAATTATTTATTTTACAGTTTATCAACAATATTTATAATTTCTGTAAATAAATTTTTTTAAGTAAATATAAAAAAATTTTAGTTTTTTTATTTAGTTTATTTAAAATTTATTTTATCATTTGTATAACACACA
Source organism: Chelonus insularis (assembly GCF_013357705.1). Classification (NCBI taxonomy): domain Eukaryota; kingdom Metazoa; phylum Arthropoda; class Insecta; order Hymenoptera; family Braconidae; genus Chelonus; species Chelonus insularis. The sequence goes on along the minus strand of NW_023276561.1, from coordinate 750,951 downwards.
ACTGCATTTATTTGCACTCAAAAACATTATTTAATCGCATATCTATTGGCATATCATTAATTTATTCACTTTTAATATTTATTAAAATAAATATATAAAAAAATCAAAATTACTTGTAAAAAAATATATATTCATATAACCAATGTTCATTCAATAAGAAATTTATAATATAAATTAATCACAGTTGCTTCAGAAGTAGTTGCAAAAATATTTGCATAATAACTAATTTAAATATCTAATTTTATTTAAATGAGACGTGAGTTGATTTACATTCTTGAAGGATAATTATTGACTTTAATGATTAATTATAAATATAAAATGAGTAAGAATATAATCGTTAAACAATTGAATATTTATTCAACTATTTTAATGGAAGATATATGTAATTTATTTCAATAAAATGAATGATCATTAAGAAATGTATATAATGATTGAGTTGTATAGAGAATGATGACTGATTGATTGAAGAAAAAAGGAAAAAAATACCGAGATGAGCGTGTATTATCGATATATCAAGAAATGTTGTGGTTGATAATCTACACTCCAGGTGCTATATTTGAACTGTTTCAACAGATGCTTATCATCAGTTAACTCACTATAACTACCTAACTTTCATTATTTCCATGCAGTGGAAGCTCTAGAGTTTTATAGACGATTTTATTGTTCCCGTAAGTCAAGGGTCAATTACCCGTAATTTTCAACTGCGGAAGAGGATCCTACAGTCTAATTAAAGTGTATCGAACCGACCCGTAAAATTACCTAAGCTTGAATAATACTCTGAGATCCATAGTGGAATGATGATAGAAAAGGAGTACTTGATAAGAAGAATAAAGACCTTATCTTAAAAAGTTGTTTCAACGAGAGACTCGTGACCCTGATGACAATCAAGTCATTGTGAACGATCTTGAGATCTTTTACAATTTTTTTTTCATTTATTTTTTCTTAGCATCTAGTCCAATTTCTTCCCTCTTTATAATTAGCTCTGATTAACTTATAGTTGATCATTGAAGCTGCATTTCAGCTCGCCAGTTTGTCGGATTATTATCTCCTTTCTCTTTTTTTTCTGATTAAGATGTATTCTATCATTAATAGGACACTTTATAGTGAACTTGCCACATTTTTTTTTTATTAATAAATGATAGAAGTGATTAAATTTTTATTTATCATTGCAAAAAAAAAAAGCGACAGAAAGTCAAATAATAAAGCCTTGATATAAATTAACAACAATTGAATCAAAACCATTTTTTGATGAATTCAAATTAAAAAAAAAGTATATTGCAAAATAAATAGATCACATAAAATAAAAGTTGAAATTTGTAAAGAGATAAAACTCTGATCTTTTATGTTGGTAGAATATTCTTTCTCTGTAGTTTTCTACTTTAAAGATTTTTATCTCAAAAAACGTGTAATACTAGAAGTTATTCAATGTCTGTCAGAAAGTTCGCATCTTTGTGCTAAATACTGCTCCTCTGTTAGGACCAAGTAATTCACACAGCAATATATGTATACAGTAGCTAGTATTATACACTTGGTTTGATCCTTTTTACAACATTATTTCAACAATTTTTAAAATTCAATATCAAAATCCATTAAATTTTATTACTCAAAAAGATGCCTGTATGTTCACAGTTAAGAATCAAATATTCTTGCGGCTAATTGGAGATTAAAAAAAAAAAATAAAACCATAGGATACAAGATTGCATGTAAGAATTTCAATTATGACAAAATTGGCACAATAAACCAACGTGATTGAATCCATTGAAATTCTTTACCTTCGACCTTCAAAGTCTCACTCAACTCAACTTGCCTCTCTATCCGTTAATAATTGACAGTTTGTTCCGAAGTTGAGACCACGTTTGTAGCGGTCAAGCGCGGAAAAGCACTCGAGGTAGCGGCAAAATATATAAGATGCAATATATGAAGAGGATAAAAGGAATAAAAGTGAAATTAATGTGGTATGGAAACGAAAGTGCAGTCAGACGTTAAACTTTAAGAGATTTTGAAACTGAGTATAAAGGAAGAAAATGGAGAGCGAGGAGCTTGCTGTAAAAGAGAGATAGTTGATGACTGCGACTATGAGATAGAGAATCAACCGCAAGAACGAACGAGGCCTGAATGTGTAAGAAGGACAAAACAGTTTGGGAGATGAAGAGCAAACCAAAGAGAAGCTGAGAGGATCGCGGGACGTTCGAAGTGGTCACGGGATGAGGGAAGTCGTGGTTTCGCGGTCGTTGTGGTTGCGGCAGCAAATTGAGATAGTTCGCAAACCGCCGCCGGCCACGCTGACCCAACCTGCTGGCCGTGGCTTTGGGAACTATACCTTTTACACTACATCTACACTTTCTATATGTACGCCAATGCTATCACCAAAGCTACAGTAGTATTACTGCCACACTCTCAAAATTCTCGCGATTTTAGTGCTGCCGCAAATAACGAGAATGAGCAGACTAGCGAATATCACAACTAACAGGATGACCGCGCTCTGCAACCGCAGTACATCAAAAAAAAATATAAAGGATCATAAATGGCCATCAAAAATATTACTATTTCTACAACATTCTGCACTAATATATATATATATTTTTTTAAATAATAATTATTGTGTAAATTTTTTTGTGTTATTCACAATACTTCTTTTGATTTTTTTGTTTACTATATTTTAAAAATTAATACAAAACATTTTTAAACACATCAACTTTGATTTTATTCAAAAATTTTAAATATAATGTAAAAGTTTTTTCATGAGTTATATTTTAATTTTATGAATAACTAAATAATTTGGTAAAATTGAAATAATTTGAATATTTTTTATATTTAATGTATTTTAATTTAAAATTATTTTGAATATAGGCTTGGCGTCGATTTTTATAGACATTAGAAGATATAATCATTATTTTTTCAGTTAATATTGTCATTAGGTTTAGTTAATAATCGTTATCTATTTTCATTTATACGCTTTTAAATAGTACCTAATTGAAATAATGAACTCCATACAATTATTTTAAAATCAATATTATATATTTTATATAATGCACGTTGAAAATGAATTTTTCATGATGAGTAGTTATTAAAATGAATAATATACCAAAAATTAAACACAATTTTATCCCCAAACTCTTTATACAAATTTTCTATACTATTATATGATAAAATGATTATATATTATGTAATCAAATTTCATTTTCGTGTAACTATAAACGCGTATACAAATGATATTAATTAACATCAGTCAGACTCCATTGTTTTACGAAATGCAATAAAATGATACCAATTTATTGTGGAATGTTTTACTTGTATTGTTTAATCGGAAATTACTGAACTCAATAAAAAATTAAAATTAAAATGGTATACTGTAGTATAAAAGAGGTGGTTTTAAATTATTTCATTACTTCCAAATGATCCATAACGATTTATTCACAACTTCAATATTAATTCACTTCTTGCATATTTTAAATAAATATACAATGAGTGTGTACATCTTTATGTATATTCTATTGACCTAACTTAAATCAAAACTACTCCGTATCAATCGAGTATCATTGACACCTTAATGCTCATATACCCTCTTGCTTTTCTACCCCATCACACTTAACGACGGATGACCAAACCTCATTTATCACTTCCTGCAGTACTTTTAAGTTTAATCCCAAATGTTTCCTTTCGATTACTCACAAAGACGGGCACTGAATGAAGTGTGAAATACAAAAAAAATTGAATTAAAATATTGAAAAGCGATATGTTTTTAATAAAATTCAATTTTTATTATATATCCATTATTATTATTATTATTATAATGTTTGTGAGCTACGTTTCAGATAAAATATGTACTCATGGATTTTATAAAATCAACAAACTCTAATTATGTACAATCTGCGTATGATTACATAAAAATCCTTTTATCGTTTCAATCATAATTAAAAATTACTCACGGATTAAATTCATGTATTAAACTCTTTGTAATATTAAATTTCAAATATTTATTTAATTACAAATATCGCTAATCTTTCATTAAAATAATCATGTCATTTAATTGTTAAATTTTATGATTAATTACAGGTTTCAAGTGATACTTTTAGAAATGATTGGGGTGAATGACCGTATTATCAACACCTTAATTTCGAGGCCAACTTTGTCTTTGTATGTAAAATAAATATTTTTTAGAAATTCATATTCATGAATAAATATCAATACAATAAAAATATTTGTATATAATGAATTAATCAACAAATGAATATTTTAATTATCTTTTATTTCTCTTCATGATGGAAAAGAAAAAATCAATTGTAAATTCACTTGAACACTAAAAAAAAAAAATTTATCAAACGTAAAATACTACGTTATATGTTGGCAATTAAGAACTAAAGTATATATAATTTACTCAAGCAACGAAATGGATTTTATTAAATGTAAATAAAAACGTCTGCTAAGTATATATAAACTTTAATCATATTTTCCAAAGTTACGAGCAGAGTATTTTTTCGTAGAGCAGATTATTTACATAAAAAATTGAGTTGATTAAGTAAATGAACAAGTTGATTCACATGAAATTTGCATTTGAAGCGTAAAAAAAAGCCGGTCAATAAAATGCACGTGAAAGGACGTCAGGTTCTTCAAAGTTTAGCCTCCCATACCTTTTCATTGTTTCTTAAGAAATTTTATTGTTAGCATATTTCTACGAAGGTGAACTTGATAGCAACAAAGCAGCTGTTTTCTATTTTCTCTCGTCTTTTGTATCTACACGATTTTTTTCTTGCTACTCCAATGCCTTTTTTACTTCCTCCTAGCCCCTATTCCTTCGAAATAATCGACCTCACTTAAGCAACAAGAGCTATTGTTGCTTGGTAAAAGCAGGCGACAAGGAACTCCTTGTATAATGTAGTCTAACTAGTGCTACTAAAAGTTATAGTTAGTCGCCAAAAAGTAAAAGGAGACAGATTAGAAAGGTCTGTTTCAACTGAGTGACAGTAGAAGAAGAAGAAGAAGAATTGAGAGAACATTGTTGGGAAGATTATTCTGCCAATTTGAAAGAGACAAATAGAAATTTCACGCTTTGTAAGTTGGCTAAAGAGGAAAATTCGCAACAGACATAACGAGGCTCAATTATTACTAGAACAGCACTTGCCAACATTCATCAGTAATCTCTTTTGTCGTTATCGTTCCAACTTTCTGATGTTCTACTCTTGTACACTGAATTTATTTTCCTCAGCACTTCTGAGTTACTTTATGTATTATTCGTGTCTCTCTTTTTTAATTGTTTTGCTACAACACACTGTTTATATTGTTATTGTTATCACACATTACTTCTGTCACAAACTGTTGTTTTTTCATATCAATTCACGTGTATCACACGTTCTTTGTTCTTCCAAGTTCTATATTTATGCAAGGATATTTATTTTAACTCATTCCTGTTTATGTAAGAATATTTATTGTAGTAATTAGCAATATTTGTCAATGACTTTAGATATATATTATTAATGCATAAGCACGCCAAATCACGATAAAAATAGTACAAAGTTGTAGAAATGTTATTTATTTAAAGCTTTGGCTATTCTATCTAATACTTTTGGCATCTCTCAATTATTATAAACATCAATGCCACGATTATCGTTGTCTCAAAATATAACAAATGATAATTTTACTTATCATTTAATTTATTCATTTGTTTATGTCTTCTTATTTCTTTATCTGCGAAAGTTTTCTGTTCAAACCGATTATTATGATTAATATTAATCTTTAAGTAATCTCGATTTATGTTAATTGATATTTACAATGCAAAAAACAGTTTTTTTTTTTTTTGAAATAGCTTTTTCATTCAAGAGAAAATTTTTTTTTATTTGTAATAACATAATATAATCCACTTATAAAGTGTTAGATGTTCTTTTAATCAATAATAATAATGATGATAATGATGATGATCTACTGAAATGTAACGTTTTGTGTCATGTTCTATATCTCCATACACTTGATAAGCAATATACCATCACGATCATCTATCTATTTAGCCACGTAACTGAAATAATATTTACACAGTTTGTGTGTAAACATGCACTTCTACGTATATTTCACGTTGGACAAACCCGTAGAGATTGTCAGGGTAACAAGTTGATTGTATTGATTTATAGATAATGTAAAAGCTACCATATAAAATATAGAATACAAAATATTATAACAGAAAAATTGAAAAAAAAAAAAAAAAATATCAAAATACAAATATTCTAGAATCAACAATAGATAAAAGCCGATTGCTCCAGAAATAAATTATTTTTAAATTCAATATTGGAGGCTTTGTTACATATATATGATAAAGATGTAAATCAATCATCGAAATAAACTAAATGAATATAAATTTTTATTAATCCTTGAACCACTTGTTTTTGAAAATTCATTCATTTTACTTGACATGAAAAATAGTAATGTATATGTGCATGTGTAATAATTAACTGAATATTTATACTGAAAATAAATAAACCATAAATATTTCTAAGTTATGAAAATAAATATGAAACTATTAAAGGTCAAACTACTGATGTGCAATCGAATACAAAGATTAAATTTCTGAAGATATAATATAGCTGAATGTACAGCGGAAGAGCTCGTTTTGCGTGGAGATTACATTGGAATAATTGAAATAGAGGTGAGGACGTGGCTAAATTCCCCAGAAACTCTCGGTTTACTACACGATATGCATATAATACTCCACAAACTGACTGTTTTCCGCCTTGGAAATTGCGGTATACATTGATGGTATTAATTATCGTTACAATACAATGTATCTATTCAACAATGTTACGACTAATTAAATATACCTATCAAATTTGTAATCAATATTTGTGCGGACAAGTATACGACATGCTGTCGAGAAAATTGTACAAAGCATCAATGTATGTAAAGAAATTTATATCCAATGTGGCTAGCAAAGGCTAATTGGTGCGTAAAGAATGATTTATTTCAATGTGACGTAAGATAAATTTCTGTAAGTGCTTTGCATATTTTTAAAACTCAAATACATAGTTTTAAGTAGGTAGGAAATCCATGAAGCATAAAAAGAAGATTTGTTCGTGGTAAATAGAAGTGACTATGAGCTGTCAATGGAGGCTTCAAAGTCTGTATACAAGTGAACAAGTCTACATTGCAGATGTAGACAAGCTCTGATGGTGTTCCCCGCTGTGAGAGTTACCCTATCGTCGTTCAGGTCATTTTTCTTTTCTTGTGATCGTCCTACAGGCACCTGTGTTTACTTTAAACGCATTTCTTGGCAATAATGCAACGACCTTCTCCTCATTTTACCTTTAATTTTTGTATATGAGAGTCATGGGATCCCTAAACTAGCCCTCCATGAGTTGTACCGTTTACTCTGTCTGGTGCAGCATGAAATTCAACGGTCCCCTCAGGCCCAAGAACCTTTGGGGAACAACCCCCCCCCCAATACAACAATTCCCCAACTTTAAAAGTAGACATCGAATACACCGTTCTTCTGTCATTCAATTCATCTTTAGAAATCCCAATGATTTTTTTTTCAACACAATCGTGCAATTATTGATACCATTTATCTGTTTTTAATTTTCATTCCTAGAATTGATGATATTATCGAAAAAAAATAATACGTAAAGAGATGTTATTTCATATTTGAGGCAAAAAAATTTTTGATCAAAATTCCAGTGTTTTTTTTTACTAAAATCTTTCCTGTTGATATTTACATTTTGCTCTTTTCGTGATATCTATTCACAACATTAGTGGTGGTCTACAATGTACTTATTGCATCATCGTTTTTAAAAAAGGTTTAAAAACACAACATTGCATCAACAAAAAATTATATTACTTATCCAATTTATCAGATTACAATTACATCCTTAACTATAAAGCATATTGCAAGAAAAAATTGGATTATATACAAAAAAGATATTATTGTATATTCTTAAAAATCTTTTGGTCTTTGTTGAATTTTTTTTTATCCACAAAAGATATCAATCGACAATCGTGTTAAGTGGCGAGACAGATTAACTAGTTTATCGTTCGACAACGTGTGAAGTACTTAACAAATACATCAATCACCGAATGAAATAACAACTCGGATAATTACAGGAATTTCTGCTATTATTTTCTTTCTACAAGACAATCATCACAGTCGGCATAACCTGAATAGAGAAAGTGAAACGGAAGCAGTATTATTCGCTTTTCTTTATTTCTCACTCTTTCATTATCATGTCTATCAACATTAGCATATCTCAAGACATGTGATCGAAACAAATTTTCCAGGGACAATAGAAGCTATAGTGTAGGTAAAAGTTAAGTATAATAAAGAACAACATAAAGAACAAGTGCAGACGTGAAGAAAATGTAATACATAAATCAACGAGCTCCCGACATTGCACTGATGAGTCAAGTAAGAGCCAATGACTTCTCTTCTCTCGAAAGAGAACGGAAAATACCGAAACACTTACCGGGTGTCGCGCAGCAGCTGCCGCGGCCACAGCTGCCGCATTAATGCCAGCACTAGGATACATCCTCCACCTTCTCCACCTTCTACTTCTTTATATTAAATTACCACCAACTCTTGCTCCGTTCAATATTATCCACTTAATTATTGTGAATATTTTTTCACTCAACTCCCGGATACTTTCTTTTCTACTCTATTATTTCTGTCACACTACCAACTAATCCAAAGAATTATCTCCAAAACCAACAGCACTTTGATTTCGCTTGAAACACCATGACGAATTCACTTTTTATCACACTCAACTCATCACCACTACTCATAAAATCAGCTGAAAACACAACACACTCTTCGCAAAAAAAACCGGTTAAGTTAGAATAGAGTTCTGCGACGTTGTCTTCACAACTGTAGCTCGTGAAAATATGGTATAACAAAACACGAACTCACCTCCACAACGGTCGGGTGTAAACTAATCAAATGGCGGGTCGAGGGGAGCTCCCCCACTCCTTGAAGCACGCTCGAACAACTAGCGACCTCTAAGACCACGTGGTTTCTTGTGGCATCTTTGTCTGACATCGATTCAAATGTCATTCTCCTCGTTCTTCTCATTTATTAAAGTGCAGTGGATTTTTTCCCTCTCTTCTCAGGAAACTCACTCCCCTCAGTTCCTCATCGACTTCTCGTTCACACTCAACAATTCCAAGTAGTAGTGGTATGCAGTTTCCTTCAATCCTTGTGACTATCTTGCACTTACGTGCTTAACACGCTTTTGTTCTCATCTTTCTTGCTTTCTTTTTCTTTCTTTTTTTTCCTTCTCTTTGTACTTGACTTTTTTTTTACGTGTTTTACTTCACTTAGACCTTAGACGTCGTATTTTAGTGCTGTTATAGTTAAGCATTGATATGAGTCGGAAAATACTACAGTTCTTCGTGAAATCGATTCTTTGAAATTTTCAATCCACTCTTTTAACATCACTTCTCTTTTTGGCTCATTTTCTGTTTCGTTTCATGATTAGTTTTTTATTTTCTCCCACCATTTCATGACATTGCAATATAAATGACATTTTTCTTAGAATCGCTTACTTTTTTCTATTACGTCTCATCATACACTTTACTTTCTTCTCGTGTATCTGCAGCCATTTGCTCTTCACTTTCTCACTTTTTTGTATTGTCTTGACAGTTTACGATCTCAACCTTAAAAATTCGAATTTTTCCTCCTCTATAATAAGATCTGTTATCATTCTGTTACTTGTTCAAAAACCACTTGAAATCATACTCCAATCTACCTCAATTGATATCTCATTTTTTTTTCGTAACACAATAAATAATTAATGTTTCTATTCTACTATCATATCTGCTAATAATTAAAGATCAGTTCGATCAATGATAATATATTTTTAATAATAACCGAATGGTACTGAAAAATGCATGTATAAAATGCAATCGAAGGATAATAGTAGCATATCGAGCTAAAGAAAATTGCAACAAAACATTATTATGTATAATCATGGATATATATATAAAATATCGATTTTTAAACAGTCGAGTATATAAAAGCATATTATTGGTTGAAAAGAATTGATGAAGATAACTTGGCATTTAATCATGGCCATATTATTTCCTCAGATAAGCTGAACATTGAGATAATAAATTGACAATGAATAAATGGTTGAAATGATACGTCATCAGTAAAAAATTCAATAAATCGTTAATAAATTATTGACAAAGTATATTATCTATAGTGCACTGTATATTCTAATATATACATATAGATATTGATTATAAATTCATTATCAAATATTGATGTTTCATCATAATGTACATATTTTTTCAAAGTCATTTTCGATACTGAGAGGTGTTGAAGAAAATTAATAATTGTTAATAGCCGAGGTAACACGAAGATATAAAAATTTTGTCGTAATGTTTTAACGCGTGGAAATGCAGTCTAATAATGTTCGTTGAAGCTTGACCGAAGGCGTGAAGGTTTACGGTACGTCGATTGCAGTAATAGCAGTGGTCGTTGGCTAGCCACGGCCCGCGGCAAACGTAACTTTATAGCATTTAATCACGTTCCGTGCGCGTGTGTTGGCAGGCCAATGAAAACATGCGCAAATAGCCACGGATTAGAAATGCGGCCAGCCATAATTGAGCCAGTGAAAAGTCGAGAACTGATTAACTTGACGAGTTTGGAAACATATATGATTGTAGCATATACATGTATACACTTTATACTTTAAGCGATATATATGTGTATACATAGACATGTACAAATCAATTATTTAAAGCTCATTCTAGACTACATCATCAGTATTAATTCATAGTGAATGTATGAATACATTGCATTGGCTTGCATCAATTACTGATTTTGGTATACACCAGAGTATTTGGAGAATTCGAATTAGTTTATCATAGTTATTATTAGAAATTTTCTTGTAACACTTCATTAATTTCAATGTACAGTTGCATTTATTAACTATAGTTGTGTTTATTAATCAAATTACTACAGAGAAAATTATCAAATATTATTTTAACAATAAAAAAAAATTTTCTAAAACTTATGCTTCATGCAGAATTATTATGATACTTTAATTATAAATAATTCTTTAATAGTTTTATTTTTATTTACTCGACTATTTGTACTAAAATACTTCGACAGTTGCAATAAATAAAGATTTAGTATTGAATTGGAAATAAAAAAATAATTCATCATCAACAGCTGAAAAATCATGTAATTGCAAAGTATGTTTCAGTGTTTTCCTATTAAGTTCATTGGATAGTTAATAAATGAATTACTTACACAAAATATATGTTTTCTCGAGTATATATGTATACAGGTGAAATGTTACATTTTAACATACATCAATAGTGAAAAGAGTACTTAATAGAACAGCAGAAAATGTAGTAATCGTATGTTGCCGATTGCAAAATACATTTATTTGTTAATTGCATCATTCTTGCCAAGTGCACAAGTGCAAATTGGCAGGGTCATCAATCGAATTCGTCTCGACATTTACTGACGTACATTTTCAACCCGAATGCTTTTGATCGTTCATTCATATCCTGCCAAATTCAACTAAACTAAAACGAACAACACCCGTTTCTATCTGCCACATCACCGGAAGTCAATATTGCGTGCAATTGTACTTGTTTTACCAAAATAATCTTTCTATACACACATATACATATATATCTACTGCTGTACGAAAATATTTTTCTATATTTATACGACAGTTTTTCCTCTCCATCATATACCAAAACCACTCATCGTCATTTATCAAATTCCATCTGTCATATTGACTGATATTGGTTTGTTATCGTAAAATTTTTAAGTGTTGTTAAACTCTTTTTATTTCAACAGTTGATAAATATATTTTTCATTTAGCATTATTATTGCTATACAATTATTATTTAAAACCTGTAATGTATAAATCGTTATTATTCATATGATATTTATTATCATCTCATTAAACCTCCAATATCTCCAAAGACACTACTAATACGATAATTATTATAATTACCATTATTTCATAAACTTATAAAGGAAATATATTCATCAATTTCAAAAAGTCCATTCGAATTAAATTAAATTTGTTTATGAAATCAGTAGTAATGAGCTTTGTTCATTATATGATTGTTAAAGAATTCTAATAATGAAAAAAAAAAAAAAAATAGTTTTATGTGTATTAATATTTTAGATATTATTCAGATAAAAAAATTATTCATTCAAGCACAAATGTTTTGTAAAAAGGAATTTTTTTATGCAATTATTCTATTTATAAAATAATCTAAACCATAAATTTAATGCATTTAAAAATAGTTTCATTATTTTTGTTGCTATTTCTCATAATTGTAATCAAACACAAGGTTAACGGAAAATGTAAAAAAAAAAAGTAGGGCGTGAAAAAAGAAATTCAACACTCTGTCAATTTTTTGAGAGATTGAAATATGTACCTTCATCTTACCACTGAGCTTGAGGTGTAAAAGAAGCTTTACTCGAGAATTTTTTATAATACAGTACGACGAAGTATAGATGCAGTGTAAGTGCATATAATCCAGTATTTCATGTATATATGCATCAACGACAAAAAGTGCTTGAAAACACATGAAAAGCTTCCTAAGGTTCGTGACTTGTTACACCTAGAGTACATAGACTATTGTAGAACACATGTAAATTTGAATGTTTTATTTATCTTTGTTTGTTCTCTCTAATATGTGATGTTTTGTAATACAAAAGGTTGAATAAAAATTGATAAATAACAAATAATTCCAACTATGTTAAGTTATAAAAACATATCCACTATTGAAATTAAAATTAACATATTAAAAATAAATATTATAAGATAAGCAGAGAGGAAAAAAAGTTATTTTTCAAAAGTGAAATGAACAAAGTTTATACAATGATTGATTCTTAGTTTATAACTACATAGGATCAATGAAGAACATTCTAATAACTCTGATAGACTCCTTGTGATCACCAAATTGACGAGACATGCGGAGTAGAGACTAAGGAAGAAGATAAGGTATAAAAGAGGATGATATATTCGGAGATACAAAAGAAAAGAAGGTCTTGAAACGTTCTTCGCCCTCACTGATTTCCTTCTTCTTAATATGGCCGCGTTCCTTCCTTTTTTCTCGAGTCGTATATTTCCCTTTTCCCTCCTGAAAACATCACGACCTTCTCTCTTCACTCTTCTGCCGTTACATCCCCGCTGGTAACCACCCATAACCGCCCCTGCTTGCCTGAAGGTTCTACTTGATTGCCAAAGCATCTTAACCTCGCTTCAAGTCCGCGCGGACTAGCATTCAACGTCCAAGTCAACCTATAAGAACACCACATGAAAAATAACAGCCAACTCGCTTACACAAAAATATTCCCCACGCCCAGATGGAATAAAGAGGCGGAACGACCAAGAAAAACTCAAATGAAATAACCGCTCATACTAGGGACTACCAATCAGAAAAAAAGACTAAACATTCAAGTGGCAGCTACATGTCAAGTCCGCGCGGACTCGAGACTCGACCTTTTATTATGTTTTATATACGGATATACTGGCGACGTACAACCCCAGAGAGTCAGCGAGTTCGAGTAGAAGACGAACGAAACCTTTGGATAGAAGAGCGATAAAAAAGGACACGTGATAGGAACGTTTCCGTGGCACAGACTTCAAACGGACTAACCGGCATACCACTACCACTGTCTGTAGCACCACTGCAGTTCGAATGACGTCAAAGTGGTGGCAGGAGACACCCCTGATGTCCGGTCAATTAATACTACCGACTACACTGTATGGTTAGAGTTTCCGTTCATTCTCACTCGTGGCGGGACTGCTTTGACTTCACTTTCTTCAGTCCAACTATTGATAACTTTTTTATTAGTATTCTTGGGGTATCTTTAGGTGGATTTAGTTTCTACTTTGATGCTCATTCTCAAGGGTTTTCACGTAGCGATAATTAAAGTACAGATGAATCACTGTGTCATCAGCAACAACTTCAACTGAAGCCAAAAAAATTATTCATTGCTGTTATGAAATATGCTTTTGATGAATTGTTAATGAAGCCAAAGTTTAACATCTTTGAGGATACGTTCTACACATCAGGTGTCAATTATCATTCTTGTAGAAATATGAAAAATCAATCATGAATATTCTTAAAAATTTCAATTATTATTTTGTCGCTAAATGATTATTATAATATTTTATATTAATATGATACTTACTCGTTTGGTAAGTATACTTTTGTTTGTTTGAAAAATATTGAAGAAATATCTAAGAATATTTATCATCATTTTTCGATAACATATGGTGCATACTAAATTGAAGGGCTAATTTTGTGGCAAATATTCGTCATAGATTGTTTATTTTGGCGTTATTGCATACATCATATCAGTCGTAAATTAAACAAATAAACAAATATCAGAAACTTTTCGTAAAAATAATTATGTCAATATTTACTACTAATATTAAATTTAAACGAATATTTTAGTTTAAAAGATATGCTTCTATTGATAATTTACCATCAGTTGAAAAACTCATTTTTATAATCAGTTTTAGTTAAAATATGACGAATAAATATTGCTCAAATAAATAATTAATTATTCATATTTTGTATTTATTGAAATTTACAAAGTAATGCAGAATTATCTTTCTTAACATGTGCAGGAAAATAATGTCGTTTAAAATTGTATTCATTTAAACTCAATTCTATTAATAATTAATATCTAAAATTATAATAGCTTCTGATGGAATGTAGTGTAAAAACATTCCAATTTATCCTTCGTCAGATTGTCGACTATATTTGATTAAAATTTCTTTAACATTATATGTTGATACACTTCATAGCTATTTATTAATTAAATATAAATTAATTCCTACTAGATTAACATAAAAAAATTGTGAATTGTAAAATGTTAAATATTTGACTTGAAGTCTAGATATTACTTAGTACATTTAACTTACATAAATGACATTCATGTGTCGTATTTGTAATGAAGATATAAGTAATTAAGATATATTTATCAATCCATAACCATTATTCGATTACTTCAAGTGTATGTGATTATTTAGGAGACCTACTTGGATTTGCAAAGAACTTGGTGGCATTCGGAAAGCGTAAAGGATCTGGAAAATCAGGAGTTTGGAATCTGCCTGGGACAAGACTCTCTCTAATTGCTAGACCAAAGGCTCTTCTAACAGTTGGTTCTGCAACAAGAGCTGCAATTGCACCATCTACTTCTTCAACTCCAGCACGTTCTACACTTTCCCTTACTAAACGTTCTATTGATGCGGAAATGACCGAATGATTTGGCGTAGGGCTAACGAGCAATGATGGCTTTTTTTGTTCAACTAGTTTACGTCGTTTACTTGGCATCGTTGATAAATACGCGTCACTGAATGTTGTTGAATTACTATCAGCTAAACCCAATTGTAATTGCCGACGTTGTCTTGCTCCATCTCTAGCTATTATTGGTACCCAATCCTGTCATAAAAATAGTTTTCAATAAGTTACATCTTATAAATTCCAATGTAAAATTGGTTCGAAATATTGATTAACTCAACTTACAGGCAATAAATTATTATGGCCAGGGAATGTAGTGGGTACTTCTTCACCATCTAATAATGGATCATTTGTAGGTTGATCATCTGAAGTAGTATCAACCTCCATAGGCTAAAAGTTTTTTGATCATTGAGTATTTTTATTTTTTTTTTATCAACTTTTGTATATATTTAAAAATGTACAAAAAAAATATTTACCTCAATGGCTGATTCAGAAGATCCCATAGAATCGGATGAAGTTGCTGCTGGTTCAGAACTGTCAGTTTCACTGACGAGTAAAGAAGTTATTTCAGATTCAGGAAGTAATCGTACTTTTAGTGAATAGCTGTAAAACCAAATACCAGCTATTTGGATACTCCATTTGCGAAGTGCTGGTCGCCATTTCAGAGCAACGCTTCTCTGAAAAATAAAAATGATTGTAAAGTATGTTACTTTGTTTATATATTACTTTAGAGTAGAAGAAAAATTTATTTACTGCAAATCGAGAAATTATTAATACAAAGTCCTTGAGAACATAACGTATAACCGAAACCAGTTCTGTTCCAAATTCATTCAGAAGCGTCAAACAATTTGTTGATGAAGCTGTAGGCAAAAAAAAATTATTATTAAATAATAATTTAGTATTTTAGAAGGAATATTAAAAAAAACTCTAATTTACTCACATCTTGGAGAGGATGACAAAAATATGACCAGATTTCGAATATGTTTATGAATTAATTTGATTGAAACTTCTTCAATATTTATTACTGTTCCATTACGTTTACATCGTGGGCAAACAAAGGCATTTTTTAAATGTGGTCTGATCACTGAGCAAATATCGTCAGCAATAAGAGTTGCAGTGGAGGGTGTTATTTCTTCATCATAAAGACTTGGTAACATCTGACATAGCTTTATCAAAGCATTGTCTAAAGGTTCAGAATATCCATTCAATATTTCCGTCCAAGTGTGTACTGGTATTTCAAACTAAAATGAATTAAGTATTAAATTTGATTAAAAGTTTTTTAAATTCCATTAACAAATATTTTTTTTTTTTTAATTTAAAAATATTACCAGCACGTCGGCAATCATGTAAAGGAGGTTTAGAGCTCTTGACGTTGTTTTAGAATCAGTAGATTCCATATGAATTCCATGTCGTCTTAGAAGCCAACTTAATGATATAGGATTTTCAGGAGTACTGATTCTATAATTAAATATATTGTATTGTTTATTATTAATATAGTATTTTATGATAAAAAACATAATTGGAAAAATTTAATTTTTACCTGGCAGCAAGAGCAAAACTTTCATTCAAACTAGGTTCAGTAGCAAAAATATACTGTTGTAGCTGATCTCGATTTACACAACGACGACCTTGCTCACTCGCAGTTGTAGCAGTCTGTGATTGAGTAGAGACTTGGGTACTAGTTGATCTATTCGTCTGTCCAGTTTGCGTAGAAGCAGCAGAGCTAGATGGAGATGTTTGGTTCCGGCGAAAATGATAGGAAGTACATACTAAAAGTGGATCAAAGTTTGAAAAGCGCGACGGATTTAAACCAGCTCCACGTGCTTGTCCACGTTGATGGAACATATGTGTCCGAGGAGTTGTACGTGTCTGTGTTGAAGTTGTTGGATGAGTTTCGGTGTTGCCGCGTGTTTGAGAATTTTGACCAGAGTTAGGTGATTCAGCAAATGCAACTGCAACTGTTCGACGGCGAGCAGAACCTTGAGTTATAGGAGTTGGAGTAGATCGCACTGGAATAGGTATTGAAAGTCCATGTTGGGCCATGTAACCAGCTATTATTTGCACGAAGTTTCGAATTGTATCTGGTGATTGTCCACTTGCCCACGATTGATTGTCACCAAATTCACGGTTCGTATTAGTATTGGTACTGGAATTACTGTTGGTATTGTTATTATTACTGCCGTTTTCATTATTGTTATTGTTGGTGGAGTTATTCGTATTATTACTGTTGGAAGGACGATTTTGACTGTTTGTTGCGAAATCCCAAGCTCGGCCAAATTGGGAACCCATTTCCATTACAACTTCTACATTATTTGAAATATTAAAAAGTGTCCCAAGTGGAGAATTTGATTGATGCTGTTGTTGGGAATTAGTAGAATTAGTATTTTGTTGATCAGAAGCAGATTGTGGCTGTGATGATGTTGATGACGTAGTTCTTGAAGTACTTGTCTCAGCATTCGTAGAAGTTGGTGTTTCTGTAGATTGTGTGTCAGTTCTTGTTGCACTATTGTTATCATCAAAGTTGGGATTGTCATTCTGGCCATGTAAACTGATATGCGCTTCTACTTGAATAGGAACGCCAGCTTGCAACATAGGTGGAGAATTAATACTCATAGGTCGACAACGTAATAATCTTGGGGATTGTCGCATATCAATAGTTAAATTACTCAAAGCATGTTGAGCATGTGACAAACAGTGTAAACATTCTGTAACACGATCAAAAACTTGTTGATTTTCTCTTGCAAGAGCAGCATCTTCTACCAATTCTGGTAAATTTCGAGTTGCAAGAAGTCGATCTCTAATATAAGGATTTAATCGCTCTTGAGTGGTTAATAGTTTTTCCAACAGTTCTGCTAATACGCGTGGAATAAGAGCATCAGTACTTTCAGTCTGATCATTCAATTCTTCATTAAAAGCGGTTGACTGTTGTGAAGTTTCTTGTGGCGGTTGTTGTTGTGGCTGTTGCGGTTGTTGATCTGTTTGGCTAGATTGAGCTGCGTTCATAGATACAAGAATTGGTTCAAGTGTACCATCATTATGAACTCTAGCAAGAGCAATGTTAACTCCAGATACTGGAAGTTCACTTCTTTCTCCATCTGTTTCAACATCAGATGTTTCTCGTGGTGTTTCATCAGATTGTGATATGTTTTCCAAATTAGCTTCAGGAGCACTTGGAGTATTATCTAAACGATCAATGATTGAATTAGCTTGGTTTAACATTTGACGAATTACAGTAATATGACGACGAACTCCATTGTTGGGTGTATTGGGTCGTACAAGCCACTCTAAAGAAAGTGTGAAAAAAATAAAATATTAATGCATCATCTAGAAAATATTGATAAGAAGTGAAACAAATCTTTATTGAGAAACTTACCACGGCCTTCTAAAACGTCGCTGGGGATTGAAACTGAGCTTACATACATCGGATTTCCATGAAATTGTCGATAGTGAATTCGTGGAAGTTGTGACCAGCCTCCTCCTTCTCCCCCTGAAGCCTGACTTTGTCCCTGGCTCTGACTAGCATTGCTACTCCTTTGAGTGACTGAAGGTGGGGCTCTCTGTACCAAGTGTATGACTTTGCCATTTACATCTGCAAAAATATATATTTGCTTTTTAACTTTAATTTAATTTATAATGACAAAACAAAATAACATCTAATGAAATATTAAAAAATATATTAACCATATTCATTTAAAAGTTTTTCATCTTGAAGAACTCTACCACAATAAATAAGTCGTTGTGTACTAGCAGGAATGTTTATGGTTTCTGCAATTCGATCTTTGAACTGTTTGACGGTAATCTACAATTAGGAAAACATATATTGATTAATAAATATTTTTGTGTTTTAATATGATATGCAAAAATATAATGATTAATATTTAAAAAATAATTACGTCGTCATTTAATGAAAAAGCGTGGTTTTGTGAATCCAAGGTCTTCACCGTGAGATCGATCATGTTGCCTTTTTGATGGATTCAATGCTCACTAAAACTTCGTAAAATGATGCAATGTAATGGAGCACCGGATAATAAGAATACAAACAATAATACAACGGCAATATTATGAGAATAAATAATTACATTCAAAGTTGTAGATTATCGAAAGACAAATATAAATTAATGATTATTAGAAATACAAGTCCACAAAAAAGTACGACACTCACAATTTTACCCAGAATTCATTTTATGTCTTCACGGCTAATGGCGTTATTCATGATTGCCAAGAGTTACCAATAGTGATATTGTGAATGTTACTAGATTTCACTAGAACCGTTTTTTAGAAGAATTCTCAGAGACATCTGTCATAAAGTTGCGATATCTTATAACAATTGATTTCACTCTGAAGGTCAAGGAGAAAACTTCTATGGGATTGAGGGCATTTTTCAAAATTAAAGGGTTATTTAAATGATTTTATAAACATATTTAAGCACAATATTGTATTAATAATAAGATTTATAAACTAACAATATATTTATTACATAAATGATCAGATATCTTTTAACTCGTACATATTCGAAATCTAATTGTTTATTAAATGCGTAGTTGTGATTAAATGTTCCTATTATATCCATAAATTCGATAAAATAATTTAGATATGATATAATTATTGCTCTATATATCTTAATTTACACCTTAAAATTTAATTATATTTAAATAGATCAGAAATTTTCAGTATTATTTTTAATTTTTAATATTTCTTGGAAATAACTAAAATTTTAAACGAGTCATTGTGTTTAATACATCGAAAATTTTTTTTCACTAATCATTAATTTTTTATTGCAATTCATTTTACTCCTGAAGAGGTTTTAGTAAAAATTCAATGGTGGTCAAATTTAGCGAATTTCCTGAATATTTGCAACAACCCTCAAGATAATGAACGTCATTAAAACACTCACTACTGAAAAAAAAGAATAGAAATTTATTTTCCACAATTGAAAAAATGAATTTAAAAATTAAAGATAGATATAAAAAATTTCATTTACCTGCATAAATGTAAAATGTCGACATGATATACATTAGCACAATTTACACAAATATTATAAAACTCTTGAATTAATTTTTCATCAAAATTACCTCTACAACCAATTTCGTTAAATATTTCTATTGGTGATTTTTTATTAGCAACAGTAATTGGATTTGCAAATAAAATGGAAATATGCATAATAAAAAATATTACAATATAACGGTACATCATTTTTGTTAGTATTATTATTGATTTTCTAAAGTAATTTTCGAGCTGAAAAAAACATATAGTTACTAAATAATACAAAAGTGATATTTATTTAAATAAAAAATTACCTTTTTATAAATTATTTCTTCTTTTAGTTGATAATATAATTCTGTATTCGTAACTTGTCTTGAATATTGTGTTGACTTGAAAAAGTGGAATACTTGTATTTATACATTTTTTTACTGTAAACATAAAATAACCTACACTAATGTGTTTGCAAAGATAAATTTTATAGTTTTAGAGCTAAGATTAACGAACGATTATTAAGTGATATAAGTAACACGAAACAAAAAAACTTTGAGTACACATACTATTAAAATAATTCCTAATTATTCACAAAAAAATTGTATTAATAAAAGATGATATAAAAAAAAGGTCAACAACTACTGTTGAAAATAACAATTCAAGCAAAAAATTAACAATAATACTTGCATTTTCTTTTTCGAGTAGTTTTTTTTTATACCGTAAGTCATGGCTATATTTTAGTCAATTGTAGCAAAATTTCTTTTATGTATTTACACATAGATAAGTATTTAGATGATAAAAATATAATATTTCATGCAAAATACAAACATTGTATGTAATTAAAAAAAAATTTCAAAGGAAAAGATATTTATAAGATACTCATTTTTATTGGAGCAGTTAGTAAACTTAACTATGAAAACAATGAAATCACAATTCTCCTTTAGTTCCATAAAGTTGTTTTATCATATTTTTATAGGCAACAATTTCTGATTTGGAATCCATTTTTAAAGTTTGCAAACATGATACAAAATGATCTGATATAAAACAATTTTGTCTGGAAAAAACAATTAAGATAATTACTTTCATAGAAATATTTGTAGAAATATAGATATACTGATTTGTAATTAAATAGAAATACTGAAATGTTACCTGCAAATATTATAGACCACAGTTTCACGGAATAAATTGTGGCAATCCTCACATACTTGATTTAATGTTGTAAATAAATTTCGCTTATAAGTACCATTGCATCCAATCTCTTTGAAAGCAGATTCTGATACAGGATCCTCCTCAACTAAACCAAAGCAAGAAATAATCGAAATATATATCACAATGAAGCTCGTGAATGTGAAAAGCTTTATTGTATTTTTAATGGCCAAGTTAATCATGGTGTTTCTCTGTAAATAACTGCAATAAAAAAAAAAAGAATAAAAATTAACAATTTCTCTGGTTTTTTAATAAAAATATTTATTATTACTTTAAACTTGATTCTAATTTTACCTTTGTAATGTCCTAAAAATGTTTTCAAGTTCTTGAAGATAAACATGAATTTTATACACTACACTGCAGTTCAGTAATGGGAAACTGGACCTGAACTCCAGTGCAACACGACTCAAATGTAAGAAACCAGTGGTGCCTCACTTCTTTCTTAACTCCAGACGTAAACCCGCGTCCTGACATCCTGTGTCAAATATGCTGTTTCAAGTTTCTCTCTCAACATTACACTCGTGCATACATATATATACTAGTATACATGCAGGCATCCAGTATTTATATATATATATATATATAAAAATATATGTATATATATACACATATATTTAAACGCCCCACAGTTGAGATATAGTGGGTCCCTACCGTGATTAAAATCTCAAAGGAGACATAAAATTGGGGCTTAAGCACAATCTGGCACGCACATTGCTACTTAGTTGTTCATCCATGATTTTTTGGAGATAGTTTAGGTGCAGACGAAAAAAATAGATACCCTCTCATGCTGGAGCTTAAGTAGGTTCGATAATAATGAGTAGCGAGGATAAGATAGATAAAGAATATAGCCACGCTGACAAAAAAGATTAAAGGAAAAATTAACATGACAAAAGATAAAATTTTTTCTTAAGTGTTCGACAGATGAAATGTGATAATTTGAAGGCAAAAAAAAACTCTAGACTAGCCCTTTTCATTTCTCAACTCATAACATGTGTATTTTTGTAAGGAATTTTAACGATCAGCTTTTATAGAGATCGATGATTAATTTTGGATATCAAAAATAGAAATTATATAAATCAGAAAACTAAAGAGTAAAAATACATTTTTGTAATCATTAAAATATTTCGCATTATTAGGTATCTGAGTCATTCAGAGGATTGTCATTTTTTATTATTAAGAACGGAATTTTTGTCATGCTTATTTTTCGTTTGACATTTATATATATATTTACAAGTTTATTATGAAAATAAATGTTTGGCTATTTTTATTTTGTGATATATTTATTATGAATCATCATGAAAATTCAAATATTTTTGGAATCTACTCATCAAGAATTTGATATAAATTTAGATTAATAGATCCTATGCTCAAATTTGGGCAATTTCCCTGCAACATTCATAGAATATATTCTTTCTTTTTAAATGCCACATTTAGAGCATTGAACTGTTGATGCATCCACAGTTTTTTAATTACACTTTTATCATTATTACTTCAATAAAAATTTTAAATCTAGGAAATATATTTGTTTTTAATTCTTCAGAATTTAATCTTATATTTATCTTCCATAATCTTTATAAAAATCAACGTAAGACTTTTATTCTACGTTCATCTTTTTAACTATTTTATTACTAATTTATCATCATAATTATTTTATTAAAAAATTATTGCAAAATGATAAAAGGTTAATTATTGATAATAATTTAAATTAAGAATTGTACAAGTGTTCACAAATATTCGAGTTATTATCAAAACAATGTACACAGTGAAACTTGGAACATTTGTATGTGTTTAGTTGAATAAATATTTATCTTCTTTTAATTTAAACCGAAAAAATTGAATAACAACTTAAAATTAAACGAGTTTGAGTTTCATTGTTACAATGTACATCATTCGATTAGTTTTATTGTGTCGTTAATGTAATATCAATAATTATCTACGTAAATGAAATTACTTGCGTCATGACCATTCATTCTAAGTTCGTACTCTTTGTTTAACCATGTAATTTGAAAAGATAAAAAGTTAAAAATATACTTTGATAGATATATTAAGCATCATTTGTTTTTCGATACTTGTAGACTCTTTTGATAGCAGTTGGAAATTCTCCTAGAACAGAAAATTTTTCATCCATTAATTTTGAACTTAAATATTTATTAATCAATATTTAAATAAGTATTTTTAATTAGACTAATAAAATCAATGATGAACTTGAAAATAAATTACCGTTCAAAGAATAATGAACTTTAAATATTCGTTATGTATTTATAAATGTAAGTAATTTCGTAAAGGGTTTAGAAATTTTTCTTGATGGAAATAAGTAATTTATTGATGATATTAATGACGTCTGAAGTATATGAAGTATATATGAAGAATGAGGATCGCTGATAAAAAGAAGACAAGACAAAAATGAATGTTGTAGACCAGAGAGTTGGGGCCAGCAGCAAGGCGCTAGGGATAAGAAGCATGTCGAATAAGTATAAAGGAAAAAGCTGCAGAGAAATCGCAGGAGAAAGAGAAAGAAGAAAACCGGGAGGGCTGGGCACATCTCATAATGATGTAGCTGTCTCGATTTGTATACGTCTCGTTTTTCTCACATAGCCCGACTGTCCGGCTCCTGCGTCCTCATCATCGATTCTTGCCACTTACATTTATATGATGATCTTGAGAAGAGTATGGTGAGAAGTAGAAGTAAAGGACGCAAAGAAGTGAAGAGAGACAATTCTCATATCATCTCTGCAGGAGAAGTGTAATGGATTAGTCTTTTTAATCTCATCACCCAACTGCCACTGGCGTTCTTTTGAGTAGTGAGGGTGGGCACGCGTGTCGCGATGGCCGTATGCTACTTCACGTTCGTTATGCGCGATCATCCATGAGGCGCCCGATTCCTCGTGTGCGTTGGCGCCAGGCTGCATTCTCGCATTTGTTTTTCAAGCTACCGACACGCAATACTCTCTTTTCTCTTTTTCTCTCGTTGATGCGCAATTTCTTCACCAAGTGATGAGTTTATGTTTATCACTTCTGTATTACTTCCGTTACAAATTTCACATTTTTTTATATTATTAATTGACTAATTTATACATCTCTTTTTACATTACTTACTTCATTATTATTCAGGTAATTTCATTGACCTTAATTTTCGAATCAAGCTTATATATCAAGGCTCAACTCATTCTCATATTTCGTTCATTTACTCCTGTCTACTCCGAAATTACTACTTTTTTTTCATATTTATTTTTATTTTATTATTTTATAATTTTTTTTAAAAATATTAATTAATATCACAATAGATTTTTTTTAATATTTATGAAATAATTCTTTTTTTTAAACTTCCTTTGTTAAAATTTTTTCGTATATGTATACAATGGTGAGGAATTTTTTTTTACAAAAACAATTTTTGTTATTTACTAAAAATGATGATGGATTAATATATATCTTCCTCGTTGAGGTGGACGAACCGTTGAGCGACCCTGGAATGCAGCATCGACTTGTCGAAAGGAACGCAACACTCCACGGCATGTGCATCGGATGGTTCTTTTTATTTTTAACATTTTTTTAATTTTATTTTTTTCCATTTCATGTTTGTTTTTGTTTTGACGCATCATACGTGTCATTCCATGCGAACTTGACCATTCAGTTCAATGTGTAATGAATAAAAAATATTGTCAAAAATCCAAGGAAGCATTTAAAATGTGCAGTTGTTGAGAATAATTTTAAGACATTTTTAGGATATTTTATCGACATTAACATCCCTAGGAAACGAAGAGTTACAATGTAGACATATAAACACATTCCTACGGAAGAATTCTCGTAAATACAAATTAACTAAAATAAATAAAAAAGTCAATGTAAGAAATTTGTGGTGTGGACATTTTATTTCACGGCGTAATTTTGAGGTAGACGACACGACGAGCGTCCCTGGAATGCCGCTTGGACGCCTCGGTGACGCCGCCGTGATCTCGCATCTCGCAGATCTTGAACGACCGACTCATCAAACGGACGGACGTGTAAACGTTATTAGAAGCAAGATAGGTCAACGGCTTTTTTCTCTTTTTTTTTCTTTATTATTTTCCTTTGTATGATACTAGTTAAGTAAAACAAGCTCCGACAATTCCATCAACCAGGTTACGATTAACCTGAT
The DNA here is from genome assembly GCF_013357705.1 of Chelonus insularis. NCBI lineage: Eukaryota > Metazoa > Arthropoda > Insecta > Hymenoptera > Braconidae > Chelonus > Chelonus insularis. The sequence goes on along the minus strand of NW_023276561.1, from coordinate 725,429 downwards.
TAAATTGAGGAAACCCTTCTAACGATTGGCCGACTTACGACACTTCAAATCAAGTATTATTATTTAATCCATTGTTAAGTGATAACAAAATGGATAAATTTATTCCCAATACCCAATAATAAATACTAAACATGTTAATGAATTAATGATAAGCATGTTTTTCTTTGCCTATCATTCGATTAAATTAATAAATCAATTTATTAACAGCTATTTCTTGAATAAATGAATTTAATCATGAATTTTTGAAGAAACTTTTCACGTATCGAGTTATTTAAGAATTGGTATTCCATTTGATTAAAATATGAATACGTTTGGTGTATCTGATTTGATAAAAAAATAAATGATCATAACTCCTATCCCTACGTCGCTGGAGCTGGGGCTGACGTTGGACTATAAAATCTCGCGCGAGTCAGAGGCACTTAATGTAGTCGCAATTGAGGCGCCAAGAGGAAGTACATAACGAAGACGGTCTATTGCCGGGTATAACTCAATTTTCCCTAAAAGCTTGAAATAATCTGTCGAGGGACAATTGTCTAGAGTTGATCCTGGTCTTAACGATAAATCCCTCCGGAGAATTGTTTCAAACAAATATTGTATTGTAGGATCGATAAATAAAGTAAGAAAAGTCTTAAAAGAAGAAATCCACAGTGACATGTTAAAGTATTGAGTGTAATAGATTGTGAATAGGTATTAGCCGATTAACGTATACAAGAAGTAAAAGATTAAAAGTGACAGTTGACGTTAAACCGTATTTGAAAAATCCCTATAAGCAGAGTGTGACGGCGGGAATCCCGGGCGAAGGGAGGGTAGAAGTAAGAAGCTCTTTGCTTGGCTATAAGTCGGTGGCAAGAGAGGTCGGGAGGAGAGAGAGAACTCCACAGCAGGGGGCGGCAGTGATTGATTGCCACGGGGGTGGGGGTTACGAAGGACGTCCGTCGGTTGGTTGTGGGGAGTGCGCGCATAGTCTGTCCCGGATCATTGCGAGTGGGGTATTTGGACGGTGATTAGAAGAGTCGGCGCGTCCCGTCGCTGGTCAATCGCAATGTCGGGAATACTCTACACACTGCTCGGTCTCGCGGCGAGCGCGAGTTTTCACTGTGCGGTCAGGCGCGAGATTAGCCCGTGCACCTGTAGACAAGAAAAATATTCCCCTCCTGCGAGTATCGTCAGTCCTGTTTCTGAAACACCAACAATTGTTCCTTCAGTAATTGGTGTTTCTAGTGTTCCTAGTACCGGGGAGTTGGGTGGTAGTGGTGTTGGTATTGGTGGTGGTAGTGGTGATACTAGTGTCAGCTTTAGCAATCCCCAGAAGCATGGAGAAAAAATATCGGTCATGTGCGAGAAAATGGAGTCATTTGGAGAAGTTGTTAATGCTCTCAAGGAAAAATTTAACCCCGGTCAACATATTACTCTCAGAATATCACACTCACAGCTCAGGGATATTTCTAAACATCATTTTAAGGAGCTGAAGATGTCTATTGTGAAGCTTGAACTCAATCATGACCACCTGAGGTAAGTTTAACGATCGTTTGTTTTCATTTTGTATTTAATGCTCTTTTTCACTAACTTATCAACTATTACTGCTGTCTCTGTCATTAATGTGTCATTACAAACACGTTCTGCTGATAGATTTATTAATCATTCATAAATTATCGTTCAATAAACGCTGCGCAAAGTTTACGTTTTATTTTAAAAACAAGGGTTTGGTCGTCACTTTCCTCATTTTTCATATTTTCGTCTTTATTTATTTTTTATTACGACTCGGGTCAACAATTCGCTGGATAATTATGTCAATTATGTCTACGTACTGTTTTAGAAAAATTGTAAATAAAGTTATATAAGATGGAATGGAATATAAAGATTAAATATGTGCCGGCTCTGCGCCTGTCATGAGTCTGACCAAACAACGCTTTGACTACTTATTACCACGTAGTCAGATAATTTTTTTTCCGACAGTAAATTCGGTAAATACTACTTTATTCAATGAAATGCATAAATACGATAAAATTTCATAGTTCTTATGACCATAAGATTGATCGATATTTCCAGAGAGAATCGAAATTTTTAAAGATAAATCAATGTATCAGAAATATCAAATCAATTTTGACAGGAACATATTTCTTTCTTCTTTTCAAACAATTTTGAAAAGAGATCAAAAAAATGATAGAATAAAAAATTTTCTTTTTGTTATATACCAAAAGTAGAGATGAGTTTTAAATACTAAAAAGTACCTGGTTGAGAGAAATTACGTTAAACTAAAGAGCAGTGAGCTTGGCTGTTTATCAATAAGTTTATAATAAATATAAAGATAATTCTCAATCGTGGCTGACCTCTACAACAGGGCGATGTGAAGTATTCTATCGTCTTACGTTGTGTATATAGTATGTTTATCAGAGTCAGAGTAATTAAATAATAAGCCACAACGAACTAGTATTAAGTGAATAATGATACGATAATTACATTCAAACTTTTTTTTCCTCAATTGAATTCTCGTGATAATTTTAATTTCAATTAAAATATTCCATAAATTTAATGATTTCTCACAAGGAAAATTGAAAATAATATTTTTATTTCGTAATTATTATTCATTGATATAATGAAGATATTTCTTTCACTATAAAAAAAAATGAGATACAAGTGAGGAATAGGTAGATCTTATAAAACCTATTACAATCAACATCTGCGTCCGGTTTTATCGCGTTAGATGAATTGAAAAAATTATCAAGTCACGTGCTTTTTTTCAGATCGTGAAAGGTCGTGTCTATATTTCACATTTTTCAGATAATGTTATCATTGCAAGCTACGCATTAATCAATCTAAATTTTTATTATTTTTTTCCAACATATTTACTAATAAACACTTGAACTATTGTTTTCTTTTTCAATTACTCTAATTACGATGGCAATTTAGTTATAAAAAAAAACGTCATGACAATGATTAATTAATCAACAATTTAATGATCAATTAACAATTAATTCTATTGAATAAAAAAATATATATATTCTTATGTGCATATTTAACTTTTTATTTCAGTAATGTCGACGGTGAAGTGTTTGCAGGTTTGGGTAGAACATTATATCTGAATTTGGCAGACAATGAAATACCATTGATACCAAGGCATATTTTATCTCATTTGCCTCTCGTTCGAACTTTGGAGCTCAGTAGAAATCGAATAACACGAATCGATGTCAACGATTTTAAGGTATCTAATCATTTGAAAATCTCTTTTTCTTTCTAATGTTTATTCATTCCTTTATGTGCTTTTGTGTTGAGCATTTCTCCAAGCTATTTTGGGTCAAACTCATTATTTGTTTCATACTCCAATATAGACTTTGATCATTGAATGAATGCTGACCAAATGAGATTTGATGTTTACTCTGCAGTAGACATCAGTTCGTAGAACTTTAATTATAATTAATTGAATCAATTAATTTACTCTTATGGCATTATTATTCATTCAATAATATTCAGATTTAAATGTGTGCTATTTTTAAACTTCGTAAAATACAGAGAGTACGAAGAGTAAATAGAAAAATTATCCACTTATTAGCTGTTGTCATGTAAAAGTATTATTTTCTTGTAAATCATAGATTTTATATATTTTTTGTTATGAATGGGGTAAAATCATGTGTTAATTATCTCCGTGATGCGTCATCGATTGGATAAAGATTGAATACTGTGTATGTTACATCAATATTTCTCCCTGTCTTTGTCTTCTGATAATAGCAGTAAAGAAGAAAATAAATAACATTACACTTTTCATTGATTGCTTCTGAGAGTCACGACAAGAAGCTGAACGAGCTCTCTAATGAATGTCGTTGTTTATGCTATTTTATGAAATTAACACGTGACCTACCACGCGTAACCCATGTGCTCAATTATAATACAAGTACCGAGTATTTTCTTATACTCATATTATCACACTCAATTTCTCATCTAAAAGTCATTGAATCCTAATCAGATAATTCATTATTTATTATATCACACTTATGCTCATTTTTTTCCAGCAAAAATAAACTTCTTCTTTTAAACATTTCTAACTATTTAATTTATTTAAAAATATGTTTTATGCATTTAATTGTAGTATAATCCATCTCTGCAACATTTATTGTTGGCCGGAAATTCAATATCTGAAATGGTACCAGGATCTTTACCACCACAATTAAATAAACTCCACGTGGGCAGGAATCACCTGCATACTCTGAACCGTACTCTATGGTATGTTAAATAATTAAATATAATAATCACTGGAAATAAATGTATTATAATTAAAAAATCATACTATAACAATTTTCGATTATAAAAGTCATTGACAGACCTATTTTTACGTACACGTGTCATTAAACATTCAATTGCGAAAAAAGGAGTTATCCAAAGACTCTTATAATTTAAATAATCGAATTAAATTCAGTTTATTAATTTATTACATAAAATTAAAATAATTTCTACTCGAAGATACTTTTGGAATTTTAATAAAATGTCAATTATTATTTCTGTGAATGATATTAGTTATATGAGTGATTCATTCAAGTGTGTAATTTTTCTAAGAATGCTTACACATGGAAAACCCAAAGATTCACACTTTCGAAATTTATATAATTCATAATCATTTTTGATTACTATTGATAAGTATTAATTAATTATTTGACTATCATTTTTATAAACTTTTAGTGATTTAAATCAGCTCGAGTGGTTATTTATAAATTCAAATGAATTAACGTCCTTGGATGGTGAATTACCAACTTCTGGCCACAACCTCCGGATGCTTCATGCTATGGACAATAAATTGACGCATTTACCACCAGAATTCCGACAACTTCATAGACTAGAAATGTTGTTCCTTCAACATAATAAAATACGTAGTCTTGATGGCACTTTACAAAAAGCTGGAAATCTTCAATATCTTGAGCTGTCTTATAATGAATTGCAAATAGTATGTTTTCTTTAAGTCAATTATTTGCATTAGATGATTAATCGTTCAGATATTTATAATGCAAATTATCTAATCAATTATTAATCCATAAATTAAATTTTATCAGTTGACCGAAGAAGACTTTATTGAAGCAGGATTATTAGAAGATCTTGAACTTGGTCATAATTCACTGAAGTCATTGGGTGGTGGTACAAGTGGAGGTGATGGAAATGGCAGTAAGAGTGCACTCTGGCCATTAAAATCTCTTAAATGCCTCAATTTAACTCACAACCAATTGAGTGAATTTTCCTTCGCTACTCTACGAGGACTCAAGGAACTTCGGCTTATCGATCTTTCTCACAATCGAATTCGACGTCTTTATCGAGGTCATATTGAGGTTTGTATTCTAATATGTTCTTACCATATTTAGTTATCTAAAAAAAAAAATCCATTGGAATTAATTTAATATTTTCTTCAGAATCTTGTTGATAAGGATGCTGAAGAAAAGCCTGGGGCAAGCATCCAAGAGTTACGTTTGCAACATAATGAATTGCAAACTCTAGAAGATTCGTTATTTGAAGGAATGCGTGAACTTCAAAGACTAAATTTAAGCCACAATTCATTAGGACCGACGATTGGATCTCACGATTTTTGTGAACTCGGAAATTTACGAAGTCTTGACTTATCTCATAATAAACTCACATCACTTGAAGAAATTTCTGAAGTAAGAATCATTTTTTTGATAATAAATTTTGAAATAAATATTGAATTATCATGAATTAATGGAATAATTTATATTTAAATTATCAGGCAAAATTACCCGCTCTTGAGGAATTGTTTGCATCGCACAATCGACTTGTGACTTTATCAGATCGTGATTTCCGAGGATTTCCAAATCTTTGTTCAGTAGATTTGAGCATGAATGAGATTCGTTCTCTCACTTATGAAATTGTAGCCAACACTCGATGTATGGTTCATGGAGTCCCTGATGTGCTTCGAATTTACTTACAAGGTAAAAATAACTTCAGATTTACATAAAAACTGGGTATCAAAAAAAGAGATAAGATAGAGATATTTTTAAAAAATCAATAAAACTACAGATTTAGAAATTGGTAAATATAATGTAGAAAATAGATAGTGTCATCTGAAGTGAAGTATATGATAGTAAATGAGGGTAATATATTATTATTCTTTGATAAAATTCTTATTTTCATATCAAATAACTGTTTGTCCCTCAGAATACATATAATATTATTTCATCCGAGAGATAGATAATATAATCTTGGCGCCGTCGATTCATTAATTTCTCTGACTAAATGTTTTTTATTTTGTTGTGACTATATCAGTTTATCGTAACAGTTTTCAGCCACTATTAATTTGTCCATTCAATTCAATGTTTTGAATACTTGGACAAATATTCATTCCTTTCATAATTGAATTATTTTTTAATTAATTTAATTTTTTAATAATTATTCATTGTTATCAATCGTAGTTTGATTATTAAATGGATTTAATTAATTGATTGAGAAATAAATTATTTACAGACAATCCTGTCATGTGTGACGCTGGTCTACTGGATCTTACAGTTGCAATGGAAGTCAATCATGCAAAGATTTACGGAGTTGCAAACAATTGTCCTACAACGATGCAAACACCTACTGAAACAACTCCAGCTTTGGCTGCTTAATTATCTGATATTTTTCCCACCAATAGCCTTGGCCTTGGTTGTTGCTAATATTTTTTTTCGCTGCGGCCCGAATGAAAGTCAACAGAATTAGATAAGTAAGCAAGGGCAGCATGGTAAAAATATGATAGAAGAAGAAGGAATAAATATCAACAAGAAGTGACATTTTTCCTTTTCATGATTGCATTAGCCACTGTTGTTGTCGTCAGTGTAGTGACTTGACAATTTGCAAAGGCTAAAAAATATATCATATTAAGTATCTTCAGGATACTGAGCTTTTTTTAATATTGATTGATTTAATTTTTTTATGTTTTGTAAAGAGAAAAAAATCATTCTGATTGCAATGAAATTTTTATATGAGGCAGCAAGAACTGGTTAAATTGATGAATATAATACTATGGCAAAGCAGATTAGCTACTAATCTTGAAAAGAAATATATGACCTGTTAGATTATTAATTGATAATAATTAAAAAAATTTATTATTATTTTATTAATATTATTTTTATTATTATTGATATTATTATTTTTATTATTGTTATTAATTATTGTCATCATTTAGTTGTAGGCATTGTATGCATTGTAAATATTTCCATTATCTTTCTTTTTCGATACATAAATATTTCGATTAAAATTTTTGATCTATCATTGACTTCACTATTTTAGAAATTAGATTTACCCACCCAGTATAATAATTTTGCGAAAATTATGGATAAATTATCTACAAAATATTATGTACTAAGTGTTTTTCGCAATTTAAAGGAGAATGTAATCTTCATAGAATAAATAATACCTTTTCATCACGTTATTCATAATAAAAAATGAGTGATGATGAAACCAAAATAAATAATTATTATTAGATTGTCGCAAGAGTCTTTGCAAATTTGTATAATATTTGGAATTAATCGTAATGAATTTTTTGCAACCATTTATTGTTACCATTGACAAAATTTTTTAAATAAATATTAATATTAAATTGTAAAGACTTTTGAAGTAATTTAATATTAAATATTAATATATAAAAAATCTATATCGATTGTCGCTCCAGTCTCACAGGTTGGCTTATAGTTGAATCATAAAGTTTTCAATAGGCTTATATTAGGGCGAAGTTTGCTAGAGGTCAATAAAGCAAATAAAATTTGTTAAATTGTTCTCTTGGCTTTCACGAATGACTAATTGACAGTGGGCGACGGCTTGACCTTTCATTGACTCTTGTCAATAGACAATTATTGTTATCGGCTCATCCATTGAATACATGATATTTCAGCCATTTTTATGCTGCCGAAAAATTACAAAAATAATTAAGGGATAGTTTGATATTTTTTTTAGCAAATTAATAGTCAGTTAATCATTCAATGTTTAAGAAAAATTTCTCTTATTTCTGGGAGCAAAAAAGGATGTGGTCGAAGAATGAATAATAATAATAAGAAACTAGCTTCGATAGCTAGGATTCAAAGAAAAATACATGAAACTGTTGAGTATTGTAAGCAAATAGGCATTTCATATGTAGTAAGAAATTCGGATTGTACATATATGCATACATTAATAAATTTATAATTGTCCAAAAAAATATTTATATCCGTGTATGCGTATATGAACATAGAGATTAATTGTGAGAGATCTGTATGTAAACAGTAGCTTTTAAGTCACTTATCAACGCTGTGATTTACAGTTTTTAATTTCTAATTTGGTCATTTTTATCACACGTGTGATAAATGGAAACAATTTTAAAAAATGTCCCTAAACACGATTACGAACACTTATATACACATCTCTGGTAATACGAAAGTTTATTGCAGAAACGTTATATTTTAATAAAAGTGTCATGTTTAGTCATTAATTAAGTTGAATATATATTTAATAAATCGACTGTCCGCAAACAACCACAAATATCCAAACTCTCATCAATAAAAATATTACTCTTCTAAATACAATTCTATCAATTAATTTCGTGTTTTATAAATAATAGCTACTTACTTGTGGTTTTATTTATTACAGTAGTAGTATTTCAATAATGTTTTTCTAATTGCAGGTACAAATTTCCGTATGTCGTGAAGATCGTAGATTTTTGAAAAATCTAATTTTAATTCTTTCAAATGTTCATCTCGAAGTGTAGGCTCAACGTGTTGAACTAAAAATATAAATAATAATTTTCACAGTTACTGAAAAGGTTCACAAAATAATACATTAATAGAAACATGAATGACTTACCTTTCCATGTAGAGTTTCGATAATTATTAAATATTACATAAAAATTATTTCTATCCTGATTATCTCTAAAAAAATATGCAACAGTTATTTGGTCATAACTATCCATTTCTTTATAGCTTATATGTATATTTAAATTGTCTTTGAATGCTGCCATTGCTTTTTTCAAAGCATTCCATTCTATCCGTTTTTCTTTTGTTTGTTTTTCTCGTGCTGAAAATGATATAATTGATGTTTTAAAAAATTCTAAGTTCCATTCTTCATATTTGATATTTGCACTGTGATATGCACTACGAAGATAGTATAATAGATTAGGGTGTTGGTAATAAATACCTTGTTCCAAGTCAACTTTTTCGAGCATGAGCTCTTCTCTTTTACGTTTTTCAGCTTTAATATCATCTTTTAATTTCTCTTCTACCTTTTCTGAATTTGATATTTTTTTACTCGATACTTTTTGAAATACTAACACTTCATCTATTTGTTTTTCAATTTCTTTAGAGTGATTTTGGAGTTGACTTATTACATCAATATTTTCCCTCCGTTGATTCCTAGATTCTTTACATAAATAACATATTTATTAAAGTCATTGTTAATTCAATGGTATTGTTTAAATAAAAACATATTGTGTAATTACTTTCTAATATTCGTTGAAAATCATCTATAGAAGATTTTAATTTTGATCTAGATTCGACCATAAATGTGGATAACCTCTGAAGTAAAGCCTCTTCATTTTCGATACTTTGAATAATACTCTCAAAATCGTTGACTAACAAGTTATCTATCATTGTTTTTTTATATACAAAAGTATTTTTTCTGAATAACTGTTGATTAACTCACTTCGGATGATAACAATTTCTCGATAAAAAGATTTTATTCATCAAGTTGTTTGTTTATAAAACAAAAAATCGCGGTTTCAAACAAAATCCGTTAAAATGATTGACTTTATTGTTTACGATCTGAGGTTGGTACTCATGACTAATAGAAGTATAGTGTAATACTTCTATGAAAGTATAGTTTAGCAGCTCATTTAATGCCCTCTACATTTTATAAAAAAAATGAACAATTTTTTACAAAAATAATGCAATAACCTATCATCGAATATTCATTATGTTCATCAAGTTATTTGTTTATCAAAAAACGATTTTTTATTAGAATTATTGTAATTAGATTATATGATATCAATCAAGTCAAGAAGCAATTTTAAATTAAATCAAAAAATTATGGCATGATAAAAATTGATATCAAATCATTATTTATGTTTGATGGTCTAAAAATTGGGTCAATTAAGACTTCAATAGACTAATATATTACTTTATTCGCAATGAAATTTTATATTTATTTTGAAAAGAACCTTTTGTGTCCTAAAACAATGAAAAAAATTGATCTACGACGTATACACAGGTGTTACCTGTACCATCAATGTCTAAATAATCTAGAATTATGGAATCATGGATGAATATAAGTGAGCCAAAACTCTAGAATTCATATCATTGATACGTGGATTATTCATAAGAATATTGATAATAATGAAATTTGCTGTATTTTGTTTTTTCATTTTCCAACAATTAACTTTTGAGATTATCAAGGTAAACTACCAAAATTCACTCTAAGAGAAATTCTTATTTTATCTAGTTTGTTTATAAAATTAACATCGGTTTTCTACATTCAGGCTCAATCATTAAGTTCTCCACACATTCAATTTGAGCCGCTAAGAGGAAAATCATTAAATTCTTACTCTATTCATCAATATGAAAATGTAAGTTATAGATACCGAAGGTACTGAATTTATTTATTGAATTATATTTGTATCAGAAGATGAATTTTAACAGGTATCGCCAACAAACAATGAAAAAACTGTACCAGTCTTTGATAAAGAGTTTACACCTTACTTTGGAAGCAAGAATGATATGAATCCAAGTTTGAACAATTTAGAACAAAAATATTCTTACCATACTCAAAACACTTGGAATCAAAATGTTCGACCAAATAATGTTGATCAAATACCATATTTGATTTACAATTCTGGAAATCAACCTTTGAAAAATTCGGTAATTGATATTAAATATTTTTAATATAATTCGAGAAATTTCTTAACAGTTACCAATACTCATCTTTATTTAATAATTATTGCTTAAATGTGCAAAAGAAATTATCAAAATCTTTTTTAAGTAAATTACAGAGATATTTTATGATGATTCAATATAAGTAGGATGACATTGGCTTATAAAAAATTGTTTAATGATTTATTAATATCTTAATTGAATTGAATTGATTGAACCATGAAATGAAACTTCTACTCAACCAAAAACAATATTCAAACAGAATATTCTAGATTAGGATAATAATGAGTATTACTTTATATTTATTAGAGTTATCAATTAGTAATAAATAACTCTTTTGATTGTTATAGAATAGCAATTATTTACCTGGAATTATCACAAAAACAGGAGATGCTGTAAAAGAAACTGCAGATGAGAATCACAATGCATTTAAAAATAGCATTAATTCTTTGGTAGCAGCTGGTGTTGCTAACACAAATGCTGGAAAAGATTTAATTCAGTCAGGTTTAGCTTTTGGTACTTCTTTTCCTCGATTTGGATCTAAATTATTCGGTCAAAGTGACAGCAGTCATCAAAAAAATGGATTTAATATTGGAGGTTTTCCTTTTTAATTAAAAGTTATTTTTAGAAAGATTTGACTTTCATGTCCTTATTTAATTTATTGAGTAATATTTCAAAATTTATTATTAATTGGAGTATATTTTATGCTTTAAAATTATTTAAAATAAATAATTGTCCGATAACTACCAAATGTAATAACCAAATAATTCAAAATTTACACATTGTTTTTCCTCAAAAAATTCCCATCCATTGATTTTTGATCAATTTATTCGGAATAAATCAAAATATAGGTAGTTGAATAATTTACCACATTATTGATGTAAAAATTATATCACATATAATATATATAAAATCGATAATAAATCCTTAAAAAAAAATATGTGAATCATTTCATAGCAGATAACTTAAATCAATATATGCGTTAATTATAATTACACAAAAGTCAACAATTTATTCAATATTTGCAAAAACTGGATCGTTAATCAACTAAAAGTATGACATTTAAACAAGTGTGATCTATATCGTAAGAATGTCAATGATCTTGAACGAAATTACTGTTATAAATAAGACGGAAGCGGCAAATTTTTGACAGAAGTGCAGCTTTCTGATATCGATTAAGTCTGATTCAAGGAGTGATGTTTTACTTTTTGATTATTGCCTTAATTGGCAATACATTACTGGTAAATGTCTTATTTTGACGTATACTTTTTATTTTATAATTTTTTTAACATTCATTTCTTTTTTTAATTTTTATTTATTTACTAATAGATAACTCCACCTGTATCAGCTCATTTTGGAAAGCATTTAGGTGGTGGATTTTCTCTAGGAGTTGGAGGTGGAAAGCATGCATCAATAGGATTTGGTCAAGGAATAAATAAACAAATTCAAGGTGGTTTTGGACTTGACTTCAATGTTGAGAAAAATGTCGGTGGTTCTGCAAATGGACAAGGCGGTGTTTTTTTTGAGAAGCACTTCGAAGTTGACGTTAATGCGAATAAACACTTAGGCGGCCATGGTGGAGCTGTTGGAGGAGGAGAATTTGTTGTTCAAGGAGGACATGGAGGTGTCAACAAAGGCTTCAATTTTAATTTAAATGTTGATAAAAATGTACACAGTCATGGTGGAGCTGTTGCAGGAGGCGAATTTATTATTCAAGGAGGACACTCTGGAGGTATTCAACATGGACATGGAGGACATTACGGCTATGATAACAATCAAGGTCACTCTGGAGGTATTCAACATGGACATGGAGGACATTATGGTTATGATTACAATCAAGGAGGACACTATGATTATGGCTATGTTCCTGGAAGTGTTGGAAAAGAAAAAGTAATTATTGAAGTAGTTGGAAATAAACATCCTCATAGTCATGGAGGACATTATGATTATGGTTACGTTCCTGGTACAGCTGGAAATGGACAAGTTGTCATTGAAGTAGTTGGTGATAAACATTATGGTTATGGTCAGGGCGAATCAGCTTGGAAAGATCATGGCTATGGATACGATGTCACTACTGAAAAGCATGTCAGTGGTCAAGGAAGTGGTTCCTTAGGAGGAGAATTTTCATTTGATGTATCTGGCGGTAACCAAGGATCATTCGGTCTTAACAAAGGACATGGAGGAAGTGTACACCAAGGATATGACTACGGGGTTGAAGCAGGAAAACAAACTTTAGGAGGAGGAGCAGTTGGAGGAAACTTCGGTTTTGGATACCAAAAACATGGTTCAATAGGTTTTGAACATGGTCTTCAAGGTAGTAAAAATTTTGATTTTAACATAAATGTCAACAAAGATATTAGTGGTGGACACTCCCATGGCGTTTCCGTTAACAAACAAGCATCATTCGGTTTTGGATTGGGTGGTGGAGTACGAAAAAGTGGCGAATTCGAAGTAAATTCTAATACTGGAAGAGGAAATGGCTTTTACTACGAATGGCATGGTAATCGTGTACTATGTCCGAATAGATATCCCCAATATCCTTCTGAAAGCGGTAACACTAATAGCGTAACTGAGTCAAATTCAGGAGTTACTACCACTGATACTACGAAAGTTGAATCAAAAGACCACCAAAGTAGACAATTTTTATTTGAATCCTCGGCTGAAAACAAATTCAACCCACCACCAGTAAATCCTAAAGATGGAGTCCCTGATGGATTAAATTTAGTGGAAGAACCAAGACCAGAACTTCCAGCTGACCCAAGGAGAAGACATAAAAAAAAAGATTCAGATGATGACGACAATAAAAAAAAGTCGGTAACAGGTCAGCTATCATTCGAACATTCGGAAAGCAGAGAATCTTTTGCAAGCAAAAAAGATCGTTCTGAATCAGGAAAAAAATCGTTCACCAAAGGAATAGGTCACGGCCTGAAAAAGGAAAAAAATTTAAACATAAACGTCAATGTAGATAAAAATGTTGTTACTAAAGGAGAAGGATCGTCTAGCGGAAGCTTATCATTAGATATAAGTAAAGATAAGACATTCACCTTGGGTAAAGACAAAAGTCGTGGTAAAAAAAAAGAAACTAATGTAAATATTAACATACACCTAAACAAAGATACGACCAATACAGTAAGTGGATCATCAAATAATGAGCTATCATTAAGTGGTAACAGTAATCAGCAACACCAAATAAGTAGTGGATGGAATGCTAATGATGACAGAGAAGATCATTGGAACATGAACGGTAATGTGAACAAAGACACATCTCACCAAGCAAGTGGATCATTAGGAGGTAGCTTTTCTCTCAGTGGAAGCAGTGACAAACAAGGATCATATGGTGTTGGTTGGGGTCAAGGTGGAAAACAAGATAGTAATGCTCACATTAATGTAAATGTGAACAAAGACACATCTCACCAAGCAAGTGGTTCATCAGGAGGTAGCTTTTCTCTCAGTGGAAGCAGTGACAAACAAGGATCATATGGTGTTGGTTGGGGTCAAGGAGGAAAACAAGATAATAATGCTCACATTAATGTAAATGTGAACAAAGACACATCTCACCAAGCAAGTGGTTCATCAGGAGGTAGCTTTTCTCTCAGTGGAAGCAGTGACAAACAAGGATCATTTGGTGTTGGTTGGGGTCAAGGAGGAAAACAAGATAGCAATGCTCACGTTAATGTAAATGTGAACAAAGACACATCTCACCAAGCAAGTGGATCATTAGGTGGTAGCTTTTCTCTCAGTGGAAGCAGTGACAAACAAGGATCTTTTGGTGTTAGTTGGGGTCAAGGAGGAAAACAAGATAGCAATGCTCACATTAATGTAAATGTGAACAAAGACACATCTCACCAAGCAAGTGGATCATCAGGTGGTAGCTTTTCTCTCAGTGGAAGCAGTGACAAACAAGGATCATTTGGCGTTGGTTGGGGTCAAGGAGGAAAACAAGATAGCAATGCTCACGTTAATGTAAATGTGAACAAAGACACATCTCACCAAGCAAGTGGATCATCAGGTGGTAGTTTTTCTCTCAGTGGAAGCAGTGACAAACAAGGATCATTTGGCGTTGGTTGGGGTCAAGGAGGAAAACAAGATAGCAATGCTCACGTTAATGTAAATGTGAACAAAGACACATCTCACCACGCAAGTGGTTCATCAGGAGGTAGCTTTTCTCTCAGTGGAAGCAGTGACAAACAGGGATCATTTGGTGTTGGTTGGGGTCAAGGTGGAAAACAAGATAGCAATGCTCACATTAATGTAAATGTGAACAAAGACACATCTCACCACGCAAGTGGATCATCAGGTGGTAGCTTCTCTTTAAGTGGAAGCAGTGACAAACAAGGATCATTTGGCGTTGGTTGGGGTCAAGGAGGAAAACAAGATAGCAATGCTCACGTTAATGTAAATGTGAACAAAGACACATCTCACCAAGCAAGTGGATCATCAGGTGGTAGCTTCTCTTTAAGTGGAAGCAGTGACAAACAAGGATCATTTGGCGTTGGTTGGGGTCAAGGAGGAAAACAAGATAGCAATGCTCACATTAATGTAAATGTGAACAAAGACACATCTCACCACGCAAGTGGATCATCAGGTGGTAGCTTCTCTTTAAGTGGAAGCAGTGACAAACAAGGATCATTTGGCGTTGGTTGGGGTCAAAGAGGAAAACAAGATAACAATGCTCACGTTAATGTAAATGTGAACAAAGACACATCTCACCAAGCAAGTGGATCATCAGGTGGTAGCTTCTCTTTAAGTGGAAGCAGTGACAAACAAGGATCATTTGGCGTTGGTTGGGGTCAAGGAGGAAAACAAGATAGCAATGCTCACATTAATGTAAATGTGAACAAAGACACATCTCACCACGCAAGTGGATCATCAGGTGGTAGCTTCTCTTTAAGTGGAAGCAGTGACAAACAAGGATCATTTGGCGTTGGTTGGGGTCAAGGAGGAAAACAAGATAGCAATGCTCACGTTAATGTAAATGTGAACAAAGACACATCTCACCAAGCAAGTGGATCATTAGGTGGTAGCTTTTCTCTCAGTGGAAGCAGTGACAAACAAGGATCATATGGTGTTGGTTGGGGTCAAGGTGGAAAACAAGATAGCAATGCTCACGTTAATGTAAATGTGAACAAAGACACATCTCACCAAGCAAGTGGTTCATCAGGAGGTAGCTTTTCTCTCAGTGGAAGCAGTGACAAACAAGGATCATATGGTGTTGGTTGGGGTCAAGGTGGAAAACAAGATAGCAATGCTCACGTTAATGTAAATGTGAACAAAGACACATCTCACCAAGCAAGTGGATCATCAGGTGGTAGCTTCTCTTTAAGTGGAAGCAGTGACAAACAAGGATCATTTGGCGTTGGTTGGGGTCAAGGAGGAAAACAAGATAGCAATGCTCACGTTAATGTAAATGTGAACAAAGACACATCTCACCAAGCAAGTGGATCATCAGGTGGTAGCTTCTCTTTAAGTGGAAGCAGTGACAAACAAGGATCATTTGGCGTTGGTTGGGGTCAAGGAGGAAAACAAGATAGCAATGCTCACATTAATGTAAATGTGAACAAAGACACATCTCACCACGCAAGTGGATCATCAGGTGGTAGC
This sequence comes from Chelonus insularis, assembly GCF_013357705.1. Classification (NCBI taxonomy): domain Eukaryota; kingdom Metazoa; phylum Arthropoda; class Insecta; order Hymenoptera; family Braconidae; genus Chelonus; species Chelonus insularis. The sequence goes on along the minus strand of NW_023276561.1, from coordinate 708,966 downwards.
TTCTCTTTAAGTGGAAGCAGTGACAAACAAGGATCATTTGGCGTTGGTTGGGGTCAAGGAGGAAAACAAGATAGCAATGCTCACGTTAATGTAAATGTGAACAAAGACACATCTCACCAAGCAAGTGGATCATCAGGTGGTAGCTTCTCTTTAAGTGGAAGCAGTGACAAACAAGGATCATTTGGCGTTGGTTGGGGTCAAGGAGGAAAACAAGATAGCAATGCTCACATTAATGTAAATGTGAACAAAGACACATCTCACCACGCAAGTGGATCATCAGGTGGTAGCTTCTCTTTAAGTGGAAGCAGTGACAAACAAGGATCATTTGGCGTTGGTTGGGGTCAAGGAGGAAAACAAGATAGCAATGCTCACGTTAATGTAAATGTGAACAAAGACACATCTCACCAAGCAAGTGGATCATCAGGTGGTAGCTTCTCTTTAAGTGGAAGCAGTGACAAACAAGGATCATTTGGCGTTGGTTGGGGTCAAGGAGGAAAACAAGATAGCAATGCTCACATTAATGTAAATGTGAACAAAGACACATCTCACCACGCAAGTGGATCATCAGGTGGTAGCTTCTCTTTAAGTGGAAGCAGTGACAAACAAGGATCATTTGGCGTTGGTTGGGGTCAAGGAGGAAAACAAGATAGCAATGCTCACGTTAATGTAAATGTGAACAAAGACACATCTCACCAAGCAAGTGGATCATTAGGTGGTAGCTTTTCTCTCAGTGGAAGCAGTGACAAACAAGGATCATATGGTGTTGGTTGGGGTCAAGGTGGAAAACAAGATAGCAATGCTCACGTTAATGTAAATGTGAACAAAGACACATCTCACCAAGCAAGTGGTTCATCAGGAGGTAGCTTTTCTCTCAGTGGAAGCAGTGACAAACAAGGATCATATGGTGTTGGTTGGGGTCAAGGTGGAAAACAAGATAGCAATGCTCACGTTAATGTAAATGTGAACAAAGACACATCTCACCACGCAAGTGGTTCATCAGGAGGTAGCTTTTCTCTCAGTGGAAGCAGTGACAAACAAGGATCATTTGGCGTTGGTTGGGGTCAAGGAGGAAAACAAGATAGTAATGCTCACATTAATGTAAATGTGAACAAAGACACATCTCACCAAGCAAGTGGATCATCAGGTGGTAGCTTTTCTCTCAGTGGAAGCAGTGACAAACAAGGATCATTTGGCGTTGGTTGGGGTCAAGGAGGAAAACAAGATAGCAATGCTCACGTTAATGTAAATGTGAACAAAGACACATCTCACCACGCAAGTGGATCATTAGGTGGTAGCTTTTCTCTCAGTGGAAGCAGTGACAAACAAGGATCTTTTGGTGTTAGTTGGGGTCAAGGTGGAAAACAAGATAGCAATGCTCACGTTAATGTAAATGTGAACAAAGACACATCTCACCACGCAAGTGGTTCATCAGGAGGTAGCTTTTCTCTCAGTGGAAGCAGTGACAAACAAGGATCATTTGGCGTTGGTTGGGGTCAAGGAGGAAAACAAGATAGCAATGCTCACGTTAATGTAAATGTGAACAAAGACACATCTCACCAAGCAAGTGGATCATCAGGTGGTAGTTTTTCTCTCAGTGGAAGCAGTGACAAACAAGGATCATTTGGCGTTGGTTGGGGTCAAGGAGGAAAACAAGATAGCAATGCTCACGTTAATGTAAATGTGAACAAAGACACATCTCACCACGCAAGTGGTTCATCAGGAGGTAGCTTTTCTCTCAGTGGAAGCAGTGACAAACAAGGATCATACGAATCTAGCTTAGGCATTAGTGGTAAACATGAAAGCAGTTCAGAAGTTAATGTTAATATTAACAAAGATTCTTCGAAAGCGGGGTCTTCAAGTAGTGGATTTTCGCTAGATCTCAATAGCAATAAGCAGCATTCATTTGGAACTGGATTAGGGCTTGGTGGAAAAAAAGACGTCAGCATCAGTCTCAATATAAATGTCCAAAAAGAAGGTTCCACAGAGAAGAAAGGTTTATTTGGATTAGGATGGGGAGCTGGAAGCAAAAAAGAGAGCAATGTTAATCTTAATGTTAATGCTCAAAAAGAAAGCTCTACCGAGAAAAAAGGTCTTTTCGGATTAGGATGGGGAGCTGGAAGCAAAAAAGAGAGCAATGTTAATCTTAATGTTAATGCTCAAAAAGAAAGCTCTTCCGAGAAAAAAGGTTTATTCGGACTAGGATGGGGAGCTGGAAGCAAAAAAGAGAGCAATGTTAATCTTAATGTTAATGCCCAAAAAGATAGCTCTACCGAGAAAAAAGGGCTTTTTGGACTAAGTTGGGGAGCTGGAAGCAAAAAAGAGAGCAATGTTAATCTCAACGTTAACGCTCAAAAAGAAAGCTCTACCGAGAAAAAAGGTTTATTCGGACTAGGTTGGGGACTTAGTGGTCACAAAGAAAGCAGTTCAAACTTTGACTTTAGCGCACACCAAGAAAGTTCTTCTGAATCATCATCAAGCGGTGGTTTTTCTCTCAATGTAAATAGTAATGGTCAGAACAATATCGACAAACATCTCTCAGTCAATCGTGAAAGTCATCACAGCTCCCATTCAAATAGTAACGTCGATGCTAGCTCCCACAATCAATTCATAAGTTATGGAGACGGCCACATCGGTGGAAGTGGATCATCAAGCGGTGAATTTGGATTTGAAGCTTCAGGTCATAAAGAGTTTTCATATAATCATGCATCTGAACAATCAAGTCAGTCTAGTTTCAATTTCAACAAAGAAATATCTGGTACTGGATCTATTTTAGTTGACGGTTCATCTGATGACCCGGTACGTCTCTATTTTCTTTCAATATATCTAATCAAAATAAATAATCTAAAGATATAATTATATCTAAATTAACATGTTATACAATACTTAATCAAAAATTTGTTCCAGGTCGGAGGGCATATTATTGGAATTCTTTCAGGTCTTCCAATAAATTATTCTGCTAAAGGACAAAGCACAGAAAAAACGACAGAACAAACCATACAACAAACCACAGCGGCTGCTTAAACTTAATTTATTAAACTAGAAATATTATTTATTTATTATTGTATTGTGTTTATTACCAATCGATTCATCTATGTCAAACATTGAAGATCACATTCGCCTTGTATCTTTCGTAAAAGTCTTAATCTATTTATACACTTCAGATCAATAAACAAAATTATTAATATTTTACAGTTTATCACTTTAATTAATTATTAAATTTCCAATTTATTTGACTCATATAATTAATTTTTTTAATTCAAAAACTACACATGTAGCCAGATGGCGAGACGTGAAGATTCTTCTTGAACTAATTCTTTGGCACTAACTATTTGGTTGACGGTTGATAACGTAGACTAAGAGAGGCATTTATTTTTTACTTCAAGCAACTATTCTTACATTAAAAATTAAATAAAAATAGTACTATTAATCGATGAAATAAAATAATAAGTTTCACAAATATTAATATTAAGTGTAATATGGTTTGGTATAATAACAAAATAATTTTCATAACGTACAATTCAAAATATGGTGCAATATTAATAAGTTGAGGTTATAAAGCCGGTAAAATATTTTTATTAAATTATCCGTTATTTAATTGATAATTATTCAAAAATTCATATTACAAGTTACCTCTAAACGATTTTTTGATAAGTAAAGGCAATAGACAATAATGGAGCGTATTCAATTTCCTGTAATAGATGAAAAAGATCCACAACAGATTTTTTCTCGAATGCTGACAGAGGTAATGAACATTTCTTTGTTTAAAAATTTACAAAAATACACAATCTTATTGTAAGGGAGAATAAACAAGTGGTAATTTTACACTATTCAATTATCTTTCTAGCGTCTTAAACACAATAATGACCAGACAAAGTGGTGGAATGATTACAAAAAAAGGCATGAAAAGGTAATTGAAGGATTACAAATACTTCCTCAAGATCTTTCTTCAAATTGCATGGTACCAATTGGTAAACGTGCATTAATGAAAGGAAAGTTAACTCATACAAATGAAATTATGGTTTGCCTTGGTGATGGTTACTTTGCTAAATACAGTGCATCACAAGCAATTGCTCTTTGTGAACGTAGAATCAAAAGTAAGTATCTGTATTCATTCTTATGCATTTAAGTCATAATTTAATTAATTTACAAAATATTTCATTTTACTTATCGTTCTATTAGTCTACTGAGAAATATTATGATATTTATCGCTTCAAAATGTTTCCACAGGAGCAAACGAAATGTTGGAGCACTTAGAAAAAGAAAAAAATCTATTTGAAATGAGACAATTGATTCCGAACATATATAATGTATTTGAAAATCCAGGCCAAAAAGACATAATTGAGTATTGCGAAGAGAAAGAAATAAATGATTGGAGAAGTGAGTATTTGAGAATTGTTCTTCTTTTAGAACCATGTGTTTTAAATTTAAGCGAGATAATTTTAAACAGTTTAGCAAGAGTATCAGAAAATTTTAGTTCTTTACAAAAATTTCAAATCTTTATCATTTTTAATTTTCTTTATGATGGAAAAGAAAATTTATGCTGTTTGTTGATTGTTTTCAGATGAACACAGGCAGCGGGAGAAAGAATATAGAAAAAAATTAGCTGAGTTAAAGAATACATGTAAGCAGGAAATACAGTCGCCAGAAGATCTTTTTAAAAAACTTGATGCTTTAGAACTTCAGGAAGAATTAGAAGATGAGCTTATTAGGTAATGTTCAATTGATTAAGTTTTTTTTTAATGACATTTTAGTAATTGTCTTTTCTTGTTTGAATACTAGATTAGAAGACGAAAATCAATTAGACGATGATCAGTATTATGATGAGTCCGAAGTTGATTCTGAATCATATTCGTCTGATTATTCTGAAGAGGCAACCAATGAAGTTCATCAAAAAAAATCATCGAAAGTAAATCATCGGCTTCAAATATTAAATAGTGTAAATACATCTGAACTACAATCAGATTTGAAAAATTCACATAAAAATGGATTAAATTCTCACAATGTTCATGAAAATGATTCATTTAGCAGTACAAATAATGGAATGGAGCTTACCATTAAATCAAAAACAGAAGATTCCACTCCAGAAATGATAAAAGGGTCTGATAAATCAAAAACGAAAGAGAAAAAGGTCGTTTTTGCTGAACCTCAAGTAAAATATTTTAGTAATGAAGAAGAGATGGAAGTTGCTACAGAAAAAAGAAGAGTTTCAGTGATTGAACAACGATTATATGAATATTCTAAAGAAGATGATGAGTCTGAAGATGAAAGTGATGAAGATGAAACAATCCGAATTTATTTTAAACATTCTGATAAAGAATCTATTCATTCTTCATCAAATGGCGAAGAAATTCTAAGCCCACGAGACATTTATAAAATAATTCCTAGCCCAAAATCAATTCTTAAAAAGACTTCGGGTGATATTCAATATAACGTACAATCTTCACTTGTAAATAATTCTGCTTCAGAAGAAGAAAGCAATGCAGAGTACGATATTCCTTCTGCTTATGAATCTGTAAGTAATTAACTATTTTATATCGCTATTGTTGTATCATATGATATATTATTATACAAAATAGAGTAACGAAACTTGTGATTATTACAATTGTATCAAAATGAACTACAATTATAATTTTAACAAGCATTGATTTCCATTATCATCATTCATATGAATTATAATTCTAATAATTGTATGTAAATTCGATGTCAGGTTGAGATCACACTCTGTGTACTTGATTTAATTTATACGTAATTAATATTATATTATTATTTTGTCTATTATTCATTATGCTTCATTATTATGTTAATCATATAAATATTTCACACCAGTTTAAACCAATAACAAAGCAGTTTAAAATGAATAATTAAATCTTCTTGTTGTTTTTAGGTTGTGAAAGACGTAAAAGAAAGAGTAATCGAAACAAACGTGAACCCTCCAAAAACAACACAAAAACAGAAATTAGTTAGCAAATTTAAGTTGGAAAGAGCTGGACTCAAGAAGTGAATTACATGCAACAAAGTGATTTAATTACTGTATCAGTAAGTTGGATATTTTTTCGTTTAGATAATTATATTTTTACTACAATGCATACATTTTTATCGTTTGAAATATATTATGATATGATGTTAATATAAAAGAGTGTTGTTTCTTATTTATTATCATTTTACTGGGATTTTTTGTTCACCAACCGAAAGTGATAAAGATAATAAAACCTCTTAGACTGTAGTAATAGAAACACTCATTGTAATCGCAACTTTTTGCGTTAAATGCTGTTTCCCCTAACTTTATATGATCTAACTTTTTTTTTAGATCTTCTTGAACTTAAAGCAGTCCCTAGTGTCACATTGACGTATTTTTTGGTGTTCAGATTGGAAAATTTATTTTATTAATGAAACTTAAAAAGCCAGAAAAAATATATGACACCAATCACTATAAGTTTATGAACTTTCTTGAATTCCAGACACCAAACTTATTTATAGTAATTCAAAGCCTTTAAGTGGAATATGCCTCTCCTACTTTAGAAGATAATTCCTTTTGATTTTTGAATTTTTAAGTAACTTTCTAAGTATGCAATAATGCTATTGACATCGGATTGGTGGAGACGTCAGGAATAATGTGTAAATTACATAGATCATCAAGTTAATGTCCTAGTGCTGGTGCAGAACATGATAAGGTATGTACATGATTAGAGTAGATATATATGTATATATGTATATATTATACATATACATATGCTAATAATCCTTTGTTGAGTTATACTAAATTTAGAACACGATTAATTGGCATAAATCCTTTTGAAGATTTATTGATGTTGTCAATATTCATTTATAATAATACATAAACAAAATTTTATGTATAGAGTGAATATATTTTCATGCCAATCAATGGAATTAAGTGAATGAACTTTTTTTGAAAAATAATTAGCTCCATGTTTATAATAAAAGACTATGCGTTAAAACACTTTTGATGTTAATCCGCTTGCCTCATGCTTATCTAGATATTTTAAATGCAAGAAAATTATATTAAATTGGCTGAGTTAATTAGCTTTTCTTTCAATTGAATGTTCTTTATTCCTATCAAAGTTTTAAAATAAAAAATTTTAAATTTATATTTCACGTCAATTCGAGACAATTATTGCGTTATGATAATGAATCATTCATGATAGTAAAAATATTAATAAATTTTAATAAATAAAATCGTCTATTCTAAATTAGACATAATTTATGTAAATCCACTGTTTGTAGATTTTGCTCAACTGACTCAAATGGAAATGATCAATTTTTGCAGATCATCAATTATTAAAAAAAAAATTACTGGTATTTATCGCTAATAATTTAGGAAGCTTTAATAGCTTGTACTTATTTATTCATGTAAATAATTGAATGAAATTTTTTATGATCGTATAATCTCTATTGCGGTGGGTAATACTTCGGGAAAACTTTTTTGGTAGAGTGATAAATGAGAGTAGTATTTAAAAAGTAATTCAAAATATGGTGGTACCCGGATATAAAGGATTTGTATTGCTTAAATAATTGCTACTAACAATCTAAACATATGTTTATAAATATTTTTATTCTTTTATTAGTTGTAAAACTTCATTATTATAGAAATTTACAGATAATTTTATCCTTTCTATATAATTCTATATAATTATATTTCAAAATTCACAAAGTAGACATGAAACAATATGAGTTCTGTTCAGTAGACTATACGCGTCAGAAATTCATAGAGAATTTCTATAAATTTTTTTTGGTATTTCTCTGATAAGGGGAAAATTTGAAAGAAACAAAAGGTGAGAAAGTATACTTAATCGAATGATGTGCTTGCATTGCACGTAAAAACAAGCAGCTGTTTGTTCTAATAAAATATACCGGGTGAGACATGCGCCCTGTATCTTCTTTCGTTAAATGTTTAGCAGGGTAGTAAGTTTCATCCCTCAGTCTGGCGCCGCGTGCGATCCAAGTGCAAGCTCATTCTCGTGACTTGGTCCAATTTTTTCATTCGTATAAATAAAATATATCATAAATGATAAAAAAAAAAAATTATTTTTTATGATGGCAATTGATTTTATTTTTAATACAAAACACAATTAAACTAATTTTATTAAATTAAAAATTTCATTCTATGCAAACTATTTTTCATCACTCTAAACAATGCTCCAACTATCATGGCTAATAAGCTGTAATTTCTATATTGAAAAAATTCAAGTGAATGATAAGATTGACCGAAAGTGTAAGGATATTTTAAGATGCCAATAAAATAATAAATTATTGAAATTATTGATACATAGTTGATGATAAAATCAATGTGTAGAAACATTACCCAAGTGTAACATTCATTACTGTGATTTATGGGCACAAAGTTGGAGTTTCATTTGACACTTGTGCTATTGTAGATCTTTGTAGGTGTCTGCTAAGGAATGAAATGAATTTACCAAGTAGTCCTAGATCTTTTTCAAGGTCATACATGGCCTTGGATAGTAGAAAAGATAGTTATGTGAGAATAGTTTAATCGATTGTAGAGCTAGAATAATTAACTATGAGTCTCCAACACTTTGCAATACCCCTGACAATTTTGTTGAGTGTCCTCATATTCGCATTTGAGAAGACTTCAATTGACAAACCTAAGGAGCTACTCCGTCATCAACAGATCCACAAACCTCTGTTCATCGATCGTCGATTGACGACTCAAGATGTTAAATTTCCTGTGTCAAGAGTGTCTATGAACGCACGAAGGTCGCAACAGTTGGAGGAGCAAAAAGAATCAAGTGATGGAGAACACTTTGTTGTAACGGAAACCAACGTTGAGAAGCTTCAGATAAGGCATGGAAGGTCACGCGGTCATTTTGGCAGATCAAAAAAAGTTGGAGATACTAAATTAATTCAATCGATTTCTAAAGTATTTTCTCAAACTCCAAGTTACAAAATTTCTGCCATACACGATGAAGACAAGGTAGTAGTTGATGACGATGTTGACTCAATTTACTCAAAACTAACTGGAGCATATATCAACGATACTATTTATGAAGATATAGATTTCGAAGACTCGACACTCGCTAACTCGACTGCCAATTTGTCGCGGAGTATTTTACACTCAACTAACTTCGGCCACGTGACAAATAAAGAGGAAATAAAACGCCGTGGTAATACCTTTCAACAGCTTTACAAAATAACTGATGGTAGAAATAAAAAGCCAAAATTTATCAAAGTGGCAGATGTTGGAGAGAACATTACGAGGAATGAGAATATTTATGGAATGGTAATACACAGCCCTGTTGATGAAAGAAATTCAAATGAGTTTGCTGAAAAGTCTACCCTAGAAGATTACGGTTATGGCGTGGAACAAAACAAGAATTGGACTAATGAATTAGTTCATGTGAACGACGACGATGCTAACGATAAATCAATTGCAGATGGGACGACAAAAAAGCCAGATAAGCAGAGTGTTCAAGTGGACATTGTTACACGCTTCTTAAGAATAATAGAGAATCAGCATCTACTTGGTGAGAATTGCACTGCTGGAACGGATCTAAATCTTGGCGAAGGCGTGGTGGATCAGTACGCCCAGGAAAGGTTTAGACTGGAAGCAAACTTTGCTGTAAATCGAGCCAATATGTTGACTAGATTGTGGAAGTATGCTCCAGAAGTAATGCTTTCATCAGAATATCTTCTTCATGCCAGTGTGTTATCGATGGTGGAGTTTGATGAAGATATATTTGCAGCTGGAAATTGTTACGATAAAATGCAATACAGAGATCGTTGGCTTTATTGTCCATTTGCTCATCGTCTTCAAGATCAAGATGGTATTCTTGTCAAGGACCTGGCTGTAGAGTATAAATACTTGAGTAACAGCAGTGAGTGGTTTTATATAGCCAGGAAAAATGCTGAAAAGGTTATCGCCAACAATAACCAATTTAGTCGGGGTAAGTCGAGAACAAACATTATTTTTTTATATTATTGATCGAATTGAAAATAATCAATGAAGGAAATTTAAGTATGTTAACTGCTGAACAAAACCAAGTATAATCTATAAAAAGCTAAGATCCACAAGGTTTTCTTGCTTCTCTGTGAAATTTTAATTATTTTTTCCTTTCATTGAAGACAAAATTTAATTAAAAAAATTACTTCAAGACTGCATTTTTATCATCTTCTCAGTAAAGCTGATATTTTAGATGTTAGATGTGTGATAACAAAAAAATTAGCAGAATTAAAATGAACTTATTTGATAGGAACCGTTCTTTTCTTCGCTTAACTAATTGTAATTTCCTATGCTCGACATCACAAATGAATGTCTAAAGTTTTGAGATTCCTTACCTAGAAATCCCTCACTGTGAAAGTTTCCGCAGTGCAAATGAACATGGCAGAGATTTATTGTATACATAAAGCTTTTATTCTGGTAGGAAAAGTGACATTGAAAGTAATTAAGTGTTAGAAGACATATTTGGTTGTTTGAATGCCACATGCAATGAAGTAGAAGAGTATTTGGTAGATTCATTAACTCATTATTAGGCACTTTTCAACATGTATAATTATAGTGGTAATGATTGATGATTTATTTATTTATTTTTGATCACTATTTAAATTTAAATGATAATTAAAAGCATAACGCAGATTTCATCTATTCGATAGTGGTAATGGAATGCGATGGAATTAAAACTAATTTATGATTAATTTTTCATATGTTATAATTATGGGGATATTTTATTTGATAGAATTATACACTTTTTTCTATTTTGTAATCCATTTGAAATAACAAGATTTTTATCTATAAATTGTTGAATTATTAATTTCAATAGATCAGGATAAAGTAATTGAATAAAATTAATTGGATCAAAATAATATGAATAACATTTTCAAACCTGGAATGAGTTATGCTGCAAATACTTTTTCATGTAGCTTGAGAAAATTAATTTTAAAAATATTATTTGTAGGTAAATTATGGTTAAAAGTATAAATAAATTATAATTACATCGAACAATTTTGATTAACAATATGAGAATAACTATATTATATTTAATTCCAGTATGATATGGTGTTAAATATTAATATCAAAATGGATGAATATTTTTTTATTGATTTTACTTAAACCAAGATGTAAATCTATTTTACCTCATCCATATTTTAATAATGTATTTATGAAAATCCAGATTTTATGCTTTCCTTTTTTTTCCTCTTTTTTTTTTATTGGAGATTTGTAAATAGCAATCGTTGAAGTATTTAATTATACTGGTATAGGTAGAAATATTAAACAATACAAGTATGTATTCGTTTGTACATTGAAAGAAAGGAAGCAAGTTAATTGTCCTCAATTCAAAAAAATATACTCAATATTCTGAATCTATAATTTTTAATAGTTATTCTTAATTTATAACATTGTAGTTTTTATTTAAGAATATTCATATGCTTCATTTCAAACTAATTACTAAAATATCTCTAAATCATTACATTTTTTTATTTAATGTATCAATAATTATTCTAAGAAAGCTCATTGCAATTATAATGAAGCCTAGATAGCATTCTTACAGTTTTATCATTGATATAAATATTCAGTTGGAAATATATCGTAAAACATTGAAAATATCAACTTGATTTGAGGATAGTTTTTTTTCCAGGGTAAACAGTTAAGTATTAGTTAAATTTATCCAAGTTGAGAATGAACTTGCTGACAGTAGTATTCTTACGCTACCAACAAGAATAACATTCTTTACATTTTAATTATATTTTCTCAAGCATAATGATATTGTTTTGAAGTCCATCTTTTGAGATAAAAAAGATGAATGCCTTGTTGAAACTTTCGATAGTATTAATTTCAAATAGTATAGAAAATTTTATTGTAAATCAATAGTTAAAGGAGAAAACATTAAGAATCTCAATAATGTGCTATTCTTTTAAAATTATGAGATTAGTGGTTGAAAGAAAAATAAAATATAATTTATACGTGCAATCTTGAAATTTTAATCTGCAAGATAATAATATAATACACATTCTTTTTAAAAATAATACTTTCTGCAGAGATTAAATTATTCACTACACTATGTAAAGTGATACTTTTTTTCTACGATATATTTCCTTTTGAATATTTATTAATGATTAAATCGTGAGAATATCATCTACACTATATTATCATTTGAAACGAATACATTAAACTGAAAATTATATATTCCTACGTTCATTTGGTATCTTATCAAAAACTTAAACAGCAACTTTGTAGTCAAATAACTTTATATAGCATTGTAATATATAGAAAATTTACATTATAGATATGATAAAAGTCATTTTTCTTTCAAATTGTCATCAAGAGATGGAATTGATTTTAAATTTATAGACGAAAGTTTCTAATACTTAATAATTAAATTCAAATAATTATTTTGATTTAAGATGCCGCAAAAAGGCTGACAAGAAATTCTCAAGTGATATATAGAATAGTAGAAATTTGAATATAAATGATAATGGAGCAAAAAATGTATAAATCTATTCCGATTTAATAAGTTAATTAGTCACAAGAAGTTAAATTAAATTTGACGAGAACTCCGTCAGTTGCGATTAATAGAGAGTGCAGCTGATAACTTATATCACTATATATTCATCGAAGTAATAACGGAAGTCTATATTTGTGCCATGTCATCGATTTGTGGTGGCAAGGACTTCTAGCTTATTTTATCCCGAGTGACAACCCATCTAGTAGTTAACATTTTGAAAATCCGTTATTAATTAACGAGTGACGCCAGCGAAATTTCTCACTATATCGCATACTTATGTGCTAGCAAATGTTGAAATATTTCATTCCATTTATAGAAATGGAGTCTATTGAAGCTAAAATAAAACCGTTAGTAAGGAAAGTTTTTGTAACGATGATAATCAATGGTCTAAAATATTAAAATTTATTCAGTTTATCGCCCTATGAAGTTGAATAAAGGAAAAGAAAATAGAGTGAAATAGAATTAAAATAGTTGAGGGAGTTAGATATCTTTGACGTCAGGGAAAAATAATTCCAGTGAAATTGGCGAGGTCGAAAGGTGAATAGGTTGTAGCCAAAAAGAGGTATGCAAGTCAGGAAATATAGAATTAGATTCAAAGAAATAATAAGGCAGAAAGGATGGCAAAAAAGAAACTTGTGGTTATAGATTATTGGAAACTAGCAAGTTCAATATTCGATTACCTCACTGCCGTATACCGTATTTTTTAATCCTATTTAACATTTCCTAATTTTATCGGTAATTATTTACTCTTTGGAATAAATTGAATTTACCAACACACTGATGCACCATAAGCTTCCTAATTTTTCAAGAAAACTTTTCAAATCTTGTTTCATATCAAGTATTCATGTTATTTCTATGACACTTTTAAAAACAGCAATAATTTATTTGTCATAGTAAAAATATTTTTTATCATTTCTAACAAAATTTTCTACCAATTTATTTGAAAATAGTTGATATTGTAAACAAGGTAATGTTAAAGACTACCCACGTGTTCAAATTACAGCTCGTACTACTACACTACTTGTCATAATTTTTTTCTTGAATTACATTTTTCATCTTATTTGCATCTTATGCGGATTGTGTACTTTGGAAAACTCAGAGCTTCACTAGCTTTTCCAGGTAAATTTACCGAGGGTAATATGACCCTTCCAGTAGCAAAACCATAAATATGCAGAGTATGAAGGTAACAAGAACACGATTGTGAACATATGATGTTAGAAAATGTAGTACAAGTATACACAGCAAAAACTTTAAAATTTTAATGTTTTTTAGCAGTAAAGACACTTTACAAATAGAGTTTTATGCGGATTTGCTTACTTTGATATTAATATGCCAAGATTTATACCGATTTGGTGTGAAAAGCTAATTATGTTTACTATCGGATAAAACACGAATATAGAACGATACTTTAGTAGATAGTCACGCATTTTGTATGCGTTATTATGTACATAAATCTGTTTTTGCAGATGACACTATAATTAAGCACTATGATAATAATACTTAATTATCGTGTTTATGAAGTGTTTCTTCAGTATTTACATTCGAGTATTTATGTTTTATATTGTACATATATTTTAAAAGATAATGCGTGAAATGTATTTCACAAAAAAGACAGCTTTGTATTCAAGAAATGTTAAAAATGAAAGACTAATGACTGAAAGTACTTAGAGCATCATTATATGTATATAAATAATGTGCATAAAGTAAATGCATGCAATAAAATGCTGAAAGTTGAGATCATTGAAGTTACATAAAAAAAAATATGAATGAATTTACTTTGGTTACTTTAAAGTAAATGAAGGTAATAACAATTCATCAGAAAAGATAAATGACAAGTTAATGTTTAGAAATACAAAAGTATAAATATTTTTATTCAACAGCGAATTTTTAGTTATTATAGAAATTTGATTATTAAAAAAATGTCACAATAAAACAATTACTTACTGAAACTCAAAATTCACTGTTAGATAGAAATATTTTTTTACCTCTGTTTTAAAAAAAGATTAATTTGACAAACACGTAGAGAAATGTATAGGAAAAATCACCATAAATTTGATGGTAATTTTACTGTAATTTTACTCTAAAACAATTACTATGCAGTTTAGTAATTTTTACAATGTGTATAGTAATTTTTACCCTTACACTGCACTGGCACCAAATTACCATCAAATTTATGGTGATTTTTAATATAAATTTCTCTGCCTGAAGCGAAACCAAATTTGTTTTTACGACGGAGAATATTTGAATAACTTCTTTTGTCACTTCAAGTGATGATGTTGAAGGAAGACAAAAATTGTTGTGATGAATTTAATTATAAAAGAGACAATACGAATATAAACACGCTTTGTAATAAATATGATATGTTAATTGTTTCATTAATTAAAACATACACTTTGTGTAGTCTCCAGAATGATTTAATCAGAGAACAATTATAATGTTTAAACCATATATGAGTTGAGAAATAAATGCAAAGTCTTCTCTAAAACAGAGTTTCTTTTTCAATGGAATCATTAATATATTTTTTTGTTAAATTTTCTCCTTCAATATTTTTCATAATTGAAAAAAGGTCAGATAATTTATTTGAAATATATTTGAGAATTGAGTGCCCTAGAAATATAAAAGGAATGGATTTTTTAATTCATGTGAGTGGTTTTCTTAATTAAAAAAAGTCTAACATGAAATAATGCCCTTCGGTATTTAATAAATGTGGTTGAATGCGGTTGGACATATCTATCGGAAATGGTGGCAAAACCTCAACTTGTTCTAATCTGTCGATCGCGAAATTTGATTTGAATCATAGTGATTCCATCAGTCTTTGTTGGCGAATTCGCACGTTTTGATGGAGCAGTATCTCTATAGTGCTTTTAATCAAAATTGGCATTTAACGATCATTTCTGAGTAATTGGATATACAAATTAGTAGTGCGAAAGGTTTCATTCTTGCGATCATTCATTTCTTCAATAATAGAGTAATTTAGACAACAATAATTAAATCAATTAAATCGAATGGTGAGATTAGACTTCAAAGTTACATATGGAATTCCATTTACTTGAAATTTGTGGATTGATCGATTCATTAATGCTTCAAACATGAAAATGGTCTGAAATTCGTCTATCTAGCTTAGGTTCAATGGAGTGTTACAGCTGAAAAGTTTGAGAAATTGATTGATATTTTCTTCATTCGGTGAAATTATTTTCTTCACTGTGATCTTTAATCCAACTTGCATTATACAAGTGACAGCCTCTTCCACTATTCATTTGCTCTTAAAAAGAATACTTCCCTTTTATTTTTGAAAAAATTTTATCTTTCGTATTATTTTAAAATAAAACAATGAAATGTTCTTTCGTTATAATAATATTGATATTTGCTCACTGTCTATAATTAGTAATTGTATATGATATCAATTCAATCACAAATGAATTAAATCGAATTATTTTATGGAATTCACAAGCTTCAATAAATGATCACATTGATATTACATTTTATTTATGGTAATGGTAAACCCATTGATATTGGAAATGTAGTTATTTAGATTTAGTTAGTTTAATAATATTTAAAATTTTTTCCACAATTTATTAACTTAATAGAAATAATTTTTTTTTAACATACAAAAAAGTTATTATAAAAGGTCGAAATATGCAAATAAAATTTTTTTATGGTAATCTATTGACATGATTACCAGAATTATTTAAAAATAATTTTGCAAAAATATTTTATTATTTTCGCAAGAGAAAGAAATACTTAAAGCAGAGTCCCTTAGGTTTTTATGGGACTTTAGGCAAGACTCGAGCAATATGACGTCGTCTTGCCAGACTCTATTTCAAGGGACTCTAATTTTTTGGCGACTCAAATGGAAATGGATTTAATAAATCTTTTTAAAGTACAATGAACTCATGTGAAAATTACGACCATTTTTCCCCTACTCTATTTAACACACCTTGAAGTTTATAAAAAGTGATGACGATAAAATGCAAGAGTTTGTGTATGGAATTTCACTATCAAAAGCATTCTATTCGAATCAATTTAATTCACATGGATTTCCAGTGTCAATGAATCTAACTATTGAAGTCGAAAGAATTGAAAGATCAAACAAAATTTTCTTTTTTATTTTTCAACTTTGAATTGCCAAAAATTCTTTTAGGTATTGTCTTCTGGTATACAATAGAATATCTGGTAAAAATTTGATACCAATTCGGGGGTTTCGGTTTTCAGAACTTCACCCTATAGTTTTGATGTAATTTGATCAAATTTAGGTCAGTAATTTTTTTTCTGTTTAAAAAAAAATTTTTAAATAATGTGAATTTCAAATTTTGTAAAAGAAGTTAATGTAATTCATTTCATCTAATTTTAGCTTATACCTACAATATTATTTTTTCTAGGTAAAGTTTTTAGTAAATTAATTTTACATATTAATTTTTTATTCACAAAAATAATAATCAGGTATTATATTAAAAAATAAAAGGTATCTCATAGCAATGTTTAAATGAAATAATAATATAGTAATTATGATTTTTCTTTACATCATCACAATTCCATGAAATATAATTTTCTTTCCAGCAGTATTCCGCTAAATAATATAATAAATCACATTTAACTTAAATAGTTAGAATTTAAACTATTCCAAACTGTCAAATTCTACTGGGTTTATCGTATTTTCTCATTCATAATTGGAAGCAGTAAAATTTCATTCCAAAACAGTGAATTTATATTGTGGAGTATTCAATTGTCCATTACTTTATTTTAAAAGAATAGAATAATGACAATAATTTTATTCGAAAATTGTCAGATCTAAATTAATTCAAAAACATTAAGTAAGAAGTTCATTAAATTTTTATTGTGTCAATCTAAAATGCAATGTCCGGATAGATTCATCAGAGTTACGAGTATTGATTGAAAAATCTGATGGAAATTGCTGCTACCGTCATTTCCAAGTAATCTTCATTTTCTCCTACAATATAATTCTCGTATATCTAGGACTTTTCCATGGAAAGTATATGTGAGTGCAAATACGTATGTATAAATGTACTTTCTTACCAGTATCTACGTCTCGCAATAACATTTACAGCCAATATCTTGTCGTTATATATCGTTACTTGACAAGTTTATTCATGCGTCTATCTTTCTTGTTATTCCATCATTGGATTATGCTGTATGCGTGTGTGAATGTAAAAAAATAGAAGAAATGTTTCTTTGCTGTACTTGTGTCTTCCAATAGACGATCCCTATAAATGGAATATTGGCGGAGAGTAAATAAATAATGATCAATACAAAAATATTGAGAATTTGTAACAATTCGTCATGATATTTAACAAATTATTCCTATTAAGTTAGAATATATGATAGAGTAACTGTGTTAGTAAATAATTATCAAAGTCTTCATTATATAGATCAATATGGACCAACAACTGGCATGAGTACATTTACAATGGAATATTTAGTATAACATTCAGTTTAGAATGCAATTGAACATTTTTCATCAAATTAAATGTGTTTTTGTTGACAGATAAAGCCAGCAAATGTAGTGAAACTATTTTCAATTGATGTTTAAATAGATACTCAACATAAAAGAGGTTTATTTTGATTTAATAATAAATATTTAGGCAAATACAGAATATTTAGATAAGTGGAAATCATTTTGAATATCATAATGACTTGACTAAAATTCCTTATAACATTTAGCTATGAGCTCCATTAAATAATAGAGTTAGCACCCTGCCAACCAATAATGTATGCCAATTGGTTGCCATTTGGCAGTTAGGCCTCCAAGTATACGAGAATTTAGCAAGATATTGCAAAACTTTTTGATAAATATGTAACCACAAATGCTTGAAATGTGTCAAAACTTTAGCCATAGGCAGATAATTATTTAACGGATGCTGAGGTGAAATGAGAACACTGAAAAAATATTTTTCTGTCATTTAATTAATCATTCTTTTGATTATTGTTGAAATTTTTAATCCTTTTTGTATTGTAATCCCAATAACTTTACTCAAATCTGCTCTTGATATTGAATCAAGTGATTCAATTGGCCTATACAAGATTTTTGCCAAATTTGAATGAAATCTTTATCAGAATATAAATTCTTCTACCATTATATATTATATAGTAATTTATTTAGTTATATCTACATGAAACTATTATGCGACATTGATTACATAATATAATATATTATAATATACAAAAATAATGTTCAGTGTTGTTAAATTTAACTTAAATTCAAAATTTATGGAAAATGTTTAAAATAATGATTAATTAGATCGAGGCAATTCCTTACAATGTGTGTATAAACCTGATTTAATTAAATTATTTTACAAGAAATTTATGTGGACGATTTTAATTAACTATTATCTGTTATCATACAATTTTAGTATCCTTTTATCAATAAATAATAATTAATTTCAATAATCGAGTGAGTAATTTCTCACGTTTAAATATTTTTAAATGATGTAATAAACAAAATTATTTAAAATATTTTTAATTACACAAAATATTATCATAATATCATTGTTTATACGCACTAATTCGTAGAATTATCATAAATATTATTATCAGTACAATAAATAATTTCTAATTAATATTACGTAACAATTTAATCCTCAACAAGATTGTAATTAATAAATATGCGGATAATGAGTGTTAATTGAATTGTAATTATTTAATATTCTAACGGTTCAACTAATTTATTTGTACAAATGAAAAATTTTGATGAGTTGCCAAGCCACTAGCTGTTAGTGACATTTGTTATTGTACATATATGTATATACCTCGGTGCTCATCACAAAGCTTTTTCGTAGTTTCTTTCTCTCGGCATTTATCGAAGTTTTCCTCTGATAATGTCCAAACTTTTTTGACCTTAACGAACGAGACCACTTATTGTGGTTAATTTAGATTTTTCTTTTCTTTTATCTCAAAAACCTTTTATAAAAAATATATAGGAAGTATTTCTTGTATTTGATGTATTAGATACAACTCTCAGAATGTTAATCAATCAAAACGTGATAGATTTAATTAATTACATGAAATTAAAAAATATTCAGTTTCAAAGGAATCTTATTTTTTTTTTTTTTTCGTTTATCTTTTTATTTATTACCCCATTTTAATAAATAAAATATATCACACCTACAAGTTCATTTGTCTCATTAGTTATCTATCATCACGAAGAAAAGCAATAAATAGTCAAGTTTCACAAGGCTACGAGAGCATACCGAACAGCACTTTTCTATTTGATGATAGAAACACAGATAAATAACAAATGAAAAATTCTATAGCTTAAAATAAAATAATCAAAGAAAACAAAACAATAGATTAATAATTAGGCTCGATCATCATCATTCTACCTTGTTAGTTTTTGTTGTTTGAGTTCAACTTTCTAAATATCTTGTACTTTTAGTAATCACTGAAGTATTTGAATTTTTCGACTTGATAAGTGACTTAAGTTGATCATGGACATTCACCAATCTACTGAGGTGACAATCTTGGCAAATATATCTGCTTCTAAGAAGGAGTCTAGACTCATCAAGCAATACATGTACACGTGCTCATGATTACACTCATCTTGCATTTAGTTTGGTTTTCCTCGAAATAATACTTAATTATTTAGTTATCAGACTTAAAATTCATTCATCAGTGTGAATTTACAATTCATGCTGAAAGTATTCTTAGTGACAATTCATTAATTCCAACTCTTCTTTTGAATCATTGTTATCACGATCTAATTAATCTACAATTATTGTTGCTTTGTTATATTAATAAAAAATTTAGTTGCAGCATGAGTATATTGAGCATTGTGTAAAGTTAGTTTAATAAATCAAACTGTGAACACTATCAACCTCAGTATCTATATGCCCCTTTTTGAAATAATATCTCGCTTATCTGAGAGCAAATAAATCTTTGGGGAAAAACTGAATGCATTATTCTCTTATGCCACGAATCTTTTTCTGAATAGAATAAAAATCTCTTGGACATGCTTGGCATTAGTTGTATTTGCCGAGTCGGTACTTCATGTCTTTGGTTAGCCGCTGACTGCAATTCGACTCCTTGTGTTCTCCGTTTCTCTCTTTATCTCATGCACTCACACGGAATATCCGGCGTTTGAGAATCAGACCTTCAACTTCCTTCACGGCACTTAAAAGGGTAGTCTGAATAAGTATTCATGCCACGAGGCCACGTAGAACAATTTTAAAACTACGTGCAAAGTCTTAAATATCTTGAGCTGAAATAAAATTAAAAATAAAACTGCACTTGATTCAATTTGAGTCTACTGAATAAACACTAATTTATTGCGTACTTATTGTGTTTGTTTTTATAGCTGTACTAGTAATGTTAAAATTAAACAATGATTCGAATTGAAATGATATTTTTTATTTAATGCATTTGTATAAAATTATCATATTCGTATTAATAAACAATAAACTAGTCAAGTCAACTGGTGCTTGGAAAGTACTCGTAGACATGCTGGCTTGCACAGTCACCTTTTTTACTCCAAACCAGTGTCTCGAAGAGGAAAAAGTGTGATTAAAATATATGGATACATGTACCTTTGGAAACCTCATAAATTATGAATTGACGGAGAATTTTACTTGACTTAATAACAATTCTCACTCATTTTTGTTAAATAATGTTTTATTATTACTATTGTTATTCTATTTTTATTATTATTTTATATTAATTTTATTATTAGAGTTAAATAAAATCCTTTTTCCCTCAATGACAGCTCTGTGATACTGGATGTTGCTCTTTTCAATCCAATTAATTGATAATTAAGTAAACAATACATTTCCGAAGTAACATTCAGTAATTTTAGTATGCAATTCATGATTAAATATTTTAACACCATTAAATAAATATCAATTTATATTGTACTTGATTTTTCTATTCATATTGTGGAAATATAATTAAACAATTATTTGAATTAAAAAAATATTGTCTATTTAATACATTTAGATATTACATTTATATAAATAAATAAATAAAGAATTTCCAATTATATTAACATGATTGGCATAGATTAAAATGAAAAAGTTTATTTTCATACAAAATAGTTATGTCAATTAATTGAAACTGATTAAAAAATTCGTATGCAGAAATTGAATGTAAAACTTTTCATAACAATTTATGTGATTCAAATTAATTTTAATTCAACGTCAGTACGAAATCAGATATTACTACTTAAAAAAATTTGTAATTTATTTAATATTATATATAAATTAAAAAATGTAAACTACATAAAGAGAATAGCATCAAATTAAGCTTTTATTATTAATAAACCTCGAATTTAATTTAAATAAAATAAAAAATAAGTTCCCTTTAAGTGGAATAACTCAGTTTGAATTCGACAGAATATCAAATTTTATCGATCTTTCGAGATCTACTGGATTGAGTTATTGAGTGAGATAACTAAGTAAAAGCATCTGCTTCATTTAAAACTATGTAAAACTTAATTAATTGAGGATGACGTCCAAACTTGTCGCTAACACTAATTTTGACCACTAGTTTGAGTTCTGACCTCCAGAATATCTTAAACTCATCTAAAGTTGGACATTTTGTTTACTAATTTTAATTACCATTCCGAATATTCTTACCGTACATCTTTTCACCTATTTATAAATAATTACAAATTATTTAGTGTGTTTATTCATAGATTTACTTCATTTGCATCTCACTTTACTTGCTTTTTATATAAGATTGCTAATAATATTTTTATTAAATGTAGCACGAACTTTTCATAAATAAAATTTGATCGACACTTTATTACTCTAGTAATAGCTTTCGTAAATACAGAAAGTCCTTTCAAAATTCGAATTATGTAAGTTTCAAGTTTGAAGAGTATTCAGTGTCGACATTAATAGTAATAATATCAGAAAATACAATTTATTCACTGTGAATCTAAGTAACATGGTATTTAATACACTTAATCGTGTTAAAATAACATACTTTTAAAAATAGAGTTCTGCAGTGATTATTATTTCAATAAAAATGTTGTACGATATTTTTTTTAATAAGTTCCATTTTTATTCATGATTCAAGAATATTTTGGAATGTTTAAACTCAATAAAAAAATCATTGAAAGGAAATAGAATGGTATTACCGGATATTGAATC
Organism: Chelonus insularis; assembly: GCF_013357705.1. Lineage (NCBI taxonomy): Eukaryota > Metazoa > Arthropoda > Insecta > Hymenoptera > Braconidae > Chelonus > Chelonus insularis. The sequence goes on along the minus strand of NW_023276561.1, from coordinate 686,390 downwards.
TAAATAATAGAAAATATAGGTAATTGGAATATTTCTATCTTGAATGTTAAACCCAACAGGGAGGATTAAATAAAGGATAAAATTGAAGTTCCATATATTGTTTACTGAAGTTCAACTATCATCTGAATGAGTAATATTGATAATATTATTGTATTGATAATCCACTGCTCAACTTTTATTCATAGTTTGAAGAAGATATTCTATTGAATTAACTCATGCTGGATATCAGCCAACAAGTCCACTACTTATTTCTCATATTTTTTTCAACTTTGTTCTATTGAAAACATCTTGATGGTATGATGCTCAATTAATTTAAAAAATAGTTGAGCATTCAATTGATTATTTATTGAAGAGAAGAAGATTTTATTGGAGATCCTTAAAGCAAAAATATTTTTATCATAGTATTAAACTATTTATTCATTATTATTTAATGGATATTTAATGTTTTAATGAAGATATTTTTTTTTTATTAAATTTAATGGTGACATTTATTCACCTTGATGGTTTTATGTATAATTCATGTTCTTAAAAAAACATTTTTTACTGTATAGAGTATTAAGTCGCTTGTAGTATCAAATTCAAGTTGTTAGTAGATGATAATCTAAGGAAAATAAACTGAACTCGCGACCACAATGGAAAGTAGAAACTCAAAGATAAACTTCTAGAACTTTAAGTTGGATAAAATTGTAAATGATCTGTTATGAATCTCAGAGATTCTGTGATGTATTAATCACACAAATTGTTTCATTTTCGAGTTGTCTTTAACATGAAAATTTTTACTAAAAATTTGGAAGATTTAAAAAAAAAAACAAGTAAACTATTTTGAATATTTACTCTAACAAATTTTTTATTCATCCTTTTCTCGTATCGTAAGGATAATATAATAAATTCCATGAATTTTTTCTTTTTCATTGACATTTAAAGTAACATATTTTGTTATAATCAAGTCCTTTTTTCTTTTGAACATACTGAGATTCCTATTATTCTTATGCGCGTTTTGTCTTTGACATTTTTGTTTGATTTTACGTGCTATTGTCATAAACAAATATTACATTCTGAACAGATGCTTTTGTGAACCGAAATTGAGTTCTCTGTTACGCAGGTAATGCGCATACAAGAAATTTACTTGTTCAGCAATTTTTTATGATAAACACAGGGGAGTTTTTTTTTCTGACTAAAACCCTTGTTTTTATGCATCAGATGGCAAATATATCATCCATTATTCGACTATTAGCTAATGTTGAGAGCACAAATTCTTTTTCGCTCACATCATCACAAATTTACCACCATTGATTTAGTCTAATGAATTTTTCATTAGGAAATTGTTCTAATGAGGTTGATTTTTCAAATGTAAAATTCTATTACATCTTCAGTAATTTTTCTTTAATAAGTTCATCATCTAAGTACTAGTATTTTTGTAAAATTTCAGCAATAATTAATTTGAATGAGAAAATTTAATCTTCATATTATAAATTTTATTTAAAATTTTTTTTATTTTTAAAAAATTCAATTAAATGTGAAAGTAAAAAAATAAAACTTAGAGAAAATCATTAATAAGATCTTAGATCATCATGCAACATTAATCTAAATTATTATTCTCTAAAGAAATCTCCTAAAATCCATAAGGAACTCTGCAACTGTATAAACTTTTCATATTAAAATAATTTTAAATATTCCAGAATTTAATCGGACATATCAAATTCGTTATAATAATAATTATTATAACAATATTATTTTTCATTTATTTGTTCAGAGCAGAAAAATTCAATTGATGGTTGGAATTTTTTATAAATATTCCAATATTTATATTGAATTTGAAAATTTAATAAACACAGTCTTGTTGAGTTAAAAATGATTTATTTAATAAAAAAATATCTGATTTCATGAATAATTGGTTAAAATTGCATTTGATCTGTGTAAATACATCATTTCTGATAGCAATAAATGATTTAATCGGTGTATAATTGTGTTTCACACTTCTCTATCATACCAATCGAAGTTAGTTAGATAATTAGGTGTATTCTAGTAGACATTGAAATTGACGGTTGCATGTTGTCTTCTGTTATGTATAGAACAAAGACATAAGCAATTATATTGGGGGATGAATCATTGTCTAGTGATAATTCATAAAATTTCATTGTAATTAAATTCTAATTTCATTGTGAGGAATAGATTGAATGACAATCGATATGTATCATATTCATAGTAGCAGACAATCGATATGATACCCTGCTAGTAGATATAGGACAGTATAATCACAGAGAAATTGACCACAGTTCAAACTAACACTAAATGTCAAGGAAAAAGAAGAATAATCAGAAATGTGAATTATTAAAAATATTTCTTAGAAAAATGTATTGCCAATGGAAACATTTAGTAATTGTTTTAAATATTCATAATTGTAGAGTTCTCAGAATAGTTAGTAAACCATGGCGAAAGCATGTAGAATTATGAGTCAGTAAAAACTTGAACATTGAAGAGGTATAGAAAAATTCAACGATAAAAAAATAATGAGTTTCATATGTTTGATGAATCAAAACTTTCGTAATTATTCACATATATGAGATTAAATTACGTTTGAAAATTTTAATTTGCTGTTAGTTGAATTAATTGAACCTGAGAAGTATAAACTGTATTAAATTTTTCTCAGGTTATAATTTTTTAAAATCACAAGATAGTTTCAATTTGATTTTTAACCTAGTTGGGGTTTGGTTCATTTCTGAAAATCACACTTTTTCTGATTACTTTGGCTTAAAACATTTTGAACAGAGTTTACTGGAAGATATGACCTCTAGGAGTTCGATTTTATAGGTAGACATTACCTCCGAGATCTCTACATGTATTTTTATTTTTCATAAAGCATAAGGAATTTTTAATATATCAGGTATCTCAGCACTGTACAGTGCAAAAAATATACATGGCTTTCTAGCAGATGATGAATTTAACTGACTAGAATTTATTATCACTTATCATTGATTTGATATTAAATTGATTATAAATTAAATCAAAATATTTGAACTTGTAATTTACAATTAATACACTTATAATAAAATTCTCAGTTAATTTTTTTTATTTTTATAAAATTACACTCAACTGTTTTTACATCAAGTATTTTTGTCCTCAACTATTTATGTCGTGAAGTGTTTTTGACAGAGGAAAACTCAGTGGTCGTCGCTCTAGAGATCGTGCCAGTTTACAAATTTAACAGCTATTCTGCGATCGATACTTACACAATCAGTTTACGATTCTAGAACCCATTCTTCAATTGAATATTTCATGACTCTTTATGTATTCGAATTTAGTAATGATTCGATGATATTTATGACTGTAATTATATTAGATCAATAGTAACTTTAATGAGTATTAGCATGCACATGAGACAATCTAAAAAAAAATTTTAAAAACTGGTTTTTTTATACTGAGCAAAATTAAAATAGTTAAAATAATATTAGCAGTTCTGATTTTAATATGATACGATTTTTAAAGTGCATTAACATCCCTAGCAAGAAGCATGATTGGTTCATTTATCGTCCAACAATTGTTTAGTCATGTTAGTAGATGATGGTTGGCTTGGACTGGCACAGTATCGAGTCAGGGATGGGTCTGTGATGCTTTCCAACAAGGGAGTGTAAGAATATGACTATCAGTAAAATTGATGCATTCCAATATAAAATAACCTTTGTTTAATGAACAATAACATCTAACTGTGAGTAAGAAAATAACAAGTATTTAATTGGATATGTTTAAATAAATTTTTATGAGTCAGAAGTATAACTTTTATTTAATAAAGTTTTTTACTAATGACAAGAAAAAACTTTTGCTTATTATAATTTAGAAAAAAAACTTTTTACTTATAAAGTATTGTTTGAATAAGTTTTACTGATAAAAAATAAACTCTTCATTTATCACTCGTAGAAATTTATTTGCCATTTATCAGCTAAATACTTGTCTGGTAATTTAGTGGAAAACGTCTCTCAGTGCAATGGAAAACCGTAAAATGAACTGCTCACTAAGACAATGATATTAAAGAACATGGGAAATGGCTGTGTCAAATGATTCAAGTTTTACCTTAATAGTACCAGATCCGGATCAGATCATGTTAAGGAGTGCTTTAGCAAATTTCTGTTCAGATCCGCTGTTTTTCATGCTTAAAAAATGAATAAATGTCGAGCATTAAAATCTCGTTGACGGTTGAAAGTTGTATTCGTTTCACTTCATAAAAAAGATACCATAAATATACTATGTATAAAATCGGATCGAACCGAAAGAAATGAACAAGAATCGCTCATAAATTTTAGATAACTCGGTTTATCTACACAGACACTCGTTGACCTGAATGCAAGACTTCTGTCGAATCTTTTCCTCCGTGAATCCTTTCGCTCGTGATTCGAATATTGCATTGGCCTATAGAGATTTCCTTATTCCCACAGCAGTAAGCAGATATCTCATACAATCTAAATCGAGAGGAAAAATGGTCAATTTTTTTTATTGTCGATACAACTTTTATTCAAAAAAAGCTCAAGCTTGCACAATGTACGTAGAACAGATTGAAATATGTCATTTTAAAACTATTTTTTTATTTTAAAAATAGGTGAGTTATAAATTATTATTATTATTTACTGACAAATGAAGAAAGTGTATAAATAAGCGGAAAATTTTTTATAAAAACTTATCTTTATGACATGGATTTTTTTGATAAACCAAGTATTATTCTTAGAAACTTTGGCTGATCTGATTAAAATTACAGTCTCAAACTGTTGATAGAAATCATGATCAACTAGAGACATCATAAATATCGGACAGTTTTCTGGACAATAGTAGAGAGTGGGAGAGATGATAAATGAATACAAAAAAATCTTTTGGTTCGGATGGTTGTGACAACTGAAGAATTATTGTGTATTTTCTTGTCACTATAGAGGAAGAAGAGAAAAGACGTAAAAGGATTTTGTTTGATGTTGAAAGGGATTTTCTTTAAGAATCGCTTCCAGAATGAAAGTTAACAAAAAGACATATATTTTCTATAAATTGCTTTCAGTGCAGTTAGAGTATTGATAGAAAAAAGGATTTTGTGCTATTCATTTGACGTGAATGCAAATATCTTCAGTATTTATAGAATTTCAATTTATTTCTCTTAATAAACTGTACAATTTAATATTGTACAACAATTATTGTTCATTTTTCTCTTTTATTAACAGAACATGAAAGAAAATTCTTTAAATAAAAAAAGATAATTTTTCTTGCAGTTGAAAAATAATATGCCATTAAAAATTAGTGCTACCTCTGTTATCAGGTTTCATTGCCTTCTACCAGATAGTTTAATTATGATTGAAAAGGAAATGTTCGTCTATGAAGGATGATATCACTTCTGTAGGATCAGATAAAAAGAGAACAAGATGGAGAACATCATCACCTGGTCTATACAAATTAATTTTCGAAAGTACATTATTTTAATGGATCAAAAGTGTATGAATATGACGTCACTCATTTAAACAACATTGAAGAAATTTTTTATCTTCTCAAAAATGTGTGGAAAACTACAACTATTACAATAATTTGAAAATAGAAAGTTCCGAATGCATTCCGATTTTATTTTTAAAATAACGTAAATATCTTGAAAGAAAAAACTGCTGAAGAAGTTAAAAAGAATAACATTCTTCTCTTTAAATTAAAATTATGGACATTCTCGAAATATATCCAGCACATTTTTTGTGACATGGGTAAGAGGTCAATCTTCTTAGGTTGTTTTTTACTTTTTTTATATTCGTAACCTGTACATACTCTCAGTATACATATCCGATTAAAGTCCATTTAATTTTAAAGCTTTTCCAGATATTTTTAAAGTTCACTTTCCGTTTTATTTTTGTAGATAGTTCAGAATTTTGTACTTCATTTTTAGGCTTTTTTTTTTCTCTTCATCTCTTCTTCTGCAATCAATTTTTATTCTTTTATTTACTCGTAAATAGATAATTTACTGACCACAACGAAAAGGATGATAATAAAAATAAATAGAACGAGATAAGTACACGTTTGACAATTTAAAGGTAAAAAAATTCCCATTCAACAGTAAATTTTGAGTTCTCATAAGTAAAACGTGATTACTTATAAGATATCGTAGTAGAGTAATTACTTACGATGACTTAAAATTTACTGTTGAACGGAAATATATTGTACTTCTATAATTCAAAAAGTACATTTATCATTTTTTACTTGAAGTTGGTGAAAAAATTCTCTCCGTGCATCTGTATGTATCATTGTGCAATTCACCATCTCTTTTTTCCGACCATATATTTGCAATAATTTTTAAGCTTTCCAGTCAAAGATGACTAGTTTTGGTCAGTAATTAATAAGATATGTATATCTATTTCTCTTTAAAGTTCAGAGGAGAGTGATAGAGGAAGAATTTTAGACTAAATTTGTTCCAAAAATTCCTTTATATACTGGAGACTATTTTTTAATGGAGAAAGGGGTATTTGGAGGGAAATTTCCCTTAAGGGGATACTTTCCAAACTCTAATCCTGTCTTGAACCCTACAATCAGTGTCTATGTCGATAGAATAAAGTATATTGCAAAGTACGACATACGTTGTAACATGTATACCCATGTGGGAGAACTCGAAGCAGGACGGATCCATGGGACAAAACGGTGTTTTTTTTTTTAAAATGACTAATATATATAATAATGTCATTTAAGTAATAGACAAATTTTTATATCAGTGTTGACTTCTTTATCAACAGCTTCGCAGAATTTATTTGGCCTTGTTAATTTACTAAACATCAAAAAATCCACTTTGCCCCGAGTTTCCCAATATTCCGATGAAAAGAACAAGCGGTTTCCATTTTGAACGTAATTTTAGAATACCCAAAAATAACTTTGAACGTCTAAAACAATTTTTTGATCGATTTTAGCCTGGAGCTTCAATTCAAAGAAATTATTGAAAATTTTTTATTTTTCAAAGTTTGGCCTGATTAATTGAAAAAAAAAATCGAATTCTTTCCTTTCAAATTGTTTTTATGTTTACTATAATTTTTTCTTCTTTTTAATTTTTTTAACTTACCTTTCCTTTTTATTGGTGTGTTTATTTTAGTTTTTTTGTAGCAAAAAATTTAGTGAATAGACGAAAACGATTATTGTTATTGAATAAAAATACTATTCTGTTACACTCAAGCCATTTTTTTATTGTATAGTAAAATATAAACAATTACATTTTCGAAAAATCCGACTAACAAAAGTCAGAGCGCGGATTTGTAGTGTTTTAATGCTTTATGGAATAACGATATGCCTTAATACTCTGTTAATCCGAATTTTTTGTTTATAGAATTTGTGTATTTAAGTCAATCCACATTTATTTACAACGTTATATTTTTTTTTCAAATTCTATTTTACACTCTCCTCTCCTCCACTTTAACATATTCTTACATTTTTAATAAATTTAATTCAGAGTAAAAATAATAGAATATATGACCTCTGTAATAACAAGTTTCTGATTTGTTGCGACGATTAATTATTTGTTTCGATGTAACAGTTGGTTGTAACGATGACAATAAAATAGTATGATAAAAAATCATTATGGTATGAGAAGAGTGATGGAATATTCTTTGATATTGAAATGGAGATAGAAATGAATGATAAAACAAGGAGAAAACGAAATGACTGACAGATAAAATACTCGAAGGAATTAACTGTATTCCCTTTCGAGTAAATAATCTAGGTCTCTGGCTTTCTCACAATGTACATGTCAATTTTAATGAACGCTAACCACACTTCCTTATTTCAATTCCTCCTTGACTTAATTAAATCAATAGATATTTGGACTTCAAATATCTTTCCTAGCATCCACTACATCTTGTTGAATTACTCATTCACTAAGTTGAATTCGTTTTGTAAATAATCCATTTCATTATTAACTGTTGAGAGTAATATTATTTTAAAGAATTTCATGCCATTTTCTATTTTACATTTATATTCTATTTTTTTTAGTTTCTTCCGAGTTTTTTAGTCTACTCTTTCATTCTTCTTTTCATGACTTTTATATAAATATTCAGCTGTTGTAGGGAAATAAAAGTTTTCACAAACTTTACAGTTGACCATAAAATTATTATTATTATTTAAAATTTCATTTTTATGTGATGATAAAAATTTTAAAAATGCTTTAAATTTTCATTTTTTTTATTTTATTCACGATTTGATTTGCGCTCATTCTCTATCTTATATCGTCATTTTTATATTGCTTCTGTATTCTAAAAAATATTTATTTAAATAATATGATCTGTCTGATTATAAATTTTACTATTGCAGTTATAAAATATTGCAAGGGTAGTTATGATACATCAGTGCAATTTACATTGTCTGTTTAATACGATGAGTATCTGTGAAATGATTTATTATCATTTATTAAGCAAATAATGATTACATTTACCTAAAATATGATATGGTTAATAAATCTGTAAATTGCGGTACACCAGATATATTTATGTTTATGCATGCTATTTTAGAGGATTTAACACTAACTCAATACTTCAAATATAATTTACTTGGTAATAAAAGTTACTTGGGAGTGCATAATAATCCTCGAATTATGTGCAATTAATCAAGTTACATAATTGTTGTATATTTACTCTGAAACAATCTGTGATAGAATCATTTGGATATCAACTGTGACTGTTACATGGCACTGAAGAGCAACAGCTTGGATGGTCACGTATTTAATAAATCATTATGCACCAAGTAGTATCAATAATTCAGGTCACATACTTCTTAAAAGTTGTTGATGTATTAGTAATTCTCATTAATGTCTACAAACAGCTTTACTTTGGTTTATTAAAATAATATCAAAATATTTTGTATTTCTATTTTCATGTTTTCTCTGTGAACCTTTCTGGTGCTTTTAAAAACACAGCAAGTGGATTATATATAAAAAAATATAAGCCTCTTAAAGCATGTTTGAAGATTCATGTTTTGAAATTTTTCATGTTCTTTTGAATTTTTCCATAAATATTGTACAAACTTTACAGTTGAAGTTTGCAGTTGAAGTCAAAAGAACTTATATGAAATGTTTTTAAATGTTTTTGTTTCTTTGTTTCATATTAAAACGTATGAAATAAATCTTTTGAAACACTATTTATTCAAATTTTCCAGCCAATAGCATTTAATATTTGTATTGAATATTACAAAACTTGCTGTATTTGTATACAATTTTAGTTTCATTGAAGCAAGATTGAGAGGAAATTTCGCTTGAGTATTTGATGCACCAGCTAAAATGCACAAACGTTTATGGTTCTGGTGTTTATGTGCATATAGTTTTACGATGTTAGCACGTCCTGAGATTCCAATGTTAATGGACCACAATACCTTTTATTCCTGTATCCTGTACTAAGGTCGGAAGCAATCCTTACGTATGCATTATAAATTATTGAGGCTGTTTCATACTCAGGAATAGCTTCCTTGTTTATGGCTTTTAATTTTCAATCGGTACTCTTGTCTTTATTCTACGTTATTACTTTCATTTTATGACTTTATCTTTAGAATAAATAGCAATCTATTCTGACATTTCTATATTTTTTTTTTAGTATATAATAATATTATTGTTCAATTTCAATGTTTTAAATCTTGCTTAAACCAACCGCCTTCGATTTAAATGAGTAAGATTTTAGAAAATATTCACTTGTCATTTCTTGTGATCCATAAAGAAAATTTTTTCTAGAATTTATTGTTTGTAATAATATGAAAGAAAAGATTTTTTTTCCAATATTCGAAGGTTAAGATAATAATGAAATTGTTTCTTCTAATGTTTGAAAATTTTAATAATTAAGAAATTTTTTTTGATTTTAATGTAAAATCCGAGTAAAAATAAATAGGCCCAAAATAAAAAATAAGCCCAGTACAGGCCCAATTGAAGCCCAATTTTGACTTTAATAAATTTTCAATGCCCAAAACGAGCCCATAACAGGCTTAAATTTTAAAAGAGCCTAATTCAAGCCCCAAAATTATTTTTTAGGCCTAAAACACGGCCAATTCAAGCCTAAAAATACTTCCTGTGAACCTGAAAAATGATTGAAAAATGAACTGATCATTTTCACTCGGGAAAAGATGAAAGAAAAAAAAATGAATTAAAAACTGAAATATATTATAAAGTCATAAATATAATAATTAATTTTTGATGAGCTTTAGAGAGTTAATATTATTTTAAGTAGAAATTATGTTGAATAAAAATAAAATGTAAAAAACATATGGAAAAGGAAATTTCGCAGAAATAGATTATTTTTAATGAAGTGTAACTCGTAAAAATCGATGGCAGGATGTAGCAAATAGATATAGGAACTGAGAAAATGGTCGCTTGACTGGAGAAAATTTAGAAGAGATAAAAGTTCTCACACTACGATTAACTGATGCGATAAGCGTGTTCATTCCCCCTGAAAGTTATTTTTTGATTTTGCTAAGATACTTCACTACTACGAACTCAATAGTCCAGAGTCGGAAATCATTTTGTCTTCCGGCAATAAATACGTATTCAATATTTTTTCTTCATATCCTTGACTTCTTGAACAAGTTTGATAGTTATGTCATAGCTAAAAAATGTTCAAGTCTAAAGATTATATTCATGATCATTAATTGAAATAATTTCTCAAGTTTAATCGTCTCCATAAGATAGTTTCTATAAAATCAATGTTCAAAGGATAATGTTCAATTCGGGCTTTTATGGCGATCGTGTGACTTACTATTAGAACTGCAGTATCTGCTCAACTGATCAAATAGTGTCAGTAATAAATCATGTGACTTCTAAAAGTGGATGTGCAGAGAACGTAATTTTTCAATGACAAAGTCGTTAGAGGTGTTTAATTTTGATTAATTAATTCTGGATGAAAAATAATTGTATTTTAATTTAGTAATTGTCTAGTTTATGGCTCTTTCTCTCTCTCTCCCTCTCTTTCTAAAGAAGAATGTAAAAGTGAAAGTGGACTTTTCATGGATTGTAAAAGTATTGAAAAGTAAAAAGAGGTAATGAGAGTTAGATATGAAATGTTAAAAATTTAAATTCAGTAGAGTTGCAAAGTGATGTGAGCAAATCTCCAACTTTTTGAAAAAATGTTGGATGCTTGGAGATGGTTATTAAAAGTGAGGATAAACAGGCTATTACGATAAGCAGAGTGATGGAGAGCATTTGGCATAAGTAGATCTTTCATGCACTAATGAGTGTTAGGAGGTGGAATGAGAAATAACAGCATACAGAGACTTGGTACGTGGTTTGTCAAGACTAATTGCTGATTCAAGAAGCTACTTACAAATTAGTTGGACATTATGAAATAATTGTGCTACCAATTTGTTGTTAAATAATAATAATAGAATATAGAAATGGCTGCTAAATAATTACAATTACCTGGAATTATAAAAATTTCGCTGTTTTGACAATAATCAAGTTTATTGATTGATTTAAAGTTTTTATTTAAGACGGATCCTACATTTTGTGATCTTATTAAGAGTTTTTTTACCACAATGGATACCATGTATCTGTTTGCTGATGAAAATTATGCGCGCATGACTACTAGCCGTCATCTTTCGTTATGTAAAAGGCATTATATTTTTTTATAGCAGGTAATATATTGTTTAAAATGAAATCTTCATAATCTTATCAAGAACTTCCACGTCACTTCTCCAACTTCCCAACCACCAAGTGATCTGACTTCTCTCTGCTATCTTCATCTGTGCTCCTCCTTCTTTGGAGAGGGGCTTTAAACTATATAATTAACTTGAATTGTACTAAAATTCATTCTGATTGTTAATTAATATCAAAACATCTGATACCGAACTATTAACTCATGTCATTATTTTGTGATGTATTGTTTAAATATATTCATTAGAGTTTGATGTGATTTTAGACAAAGAAAAAATACTCATTTTATTATGGTAAAAAATTGTCTATTGTCTATAGAATTTATAGAAAAATTTCAATGTATTTTTAATTCAAAAAATGAGCAAAATAATTTATAAAAAAAACTTTCATGATATTTACATCGTTATTCATACATATCCAATTTTTTTACTAGTAAACTTAGTCATTGTCCTATCTGAAATTTTTTTTTTTTTGATATTCTGCGCTTTTGATATTTTTTCTTTTATTAAATCCGGTTTTATTTCTATTGAAATAAAAAAATCATCAACTCGATTTAATAATTTTTTAACGAGACAATTGTTGATATCCAGTATGACGTAGATGGTTAAATGTTATTTTTTCGCCAATAAGCCAAATTGAAATAATTAAATAAAACACGAGATTTCATTTCATTTACAGGGTTATGCATAATATATACTTTATGGTATTTCAATAACATTTTTTAATATTACATATGCATTCAATCCTATTACAGAATATTATTTATTTATACCAAATCAAGATTGTTTTCATGTACGATGTAAATAAAAAGTATTTTTATTTTACAATTTAAAGACACTTAAATTTTAATTTTATTGATTAAAAGCCATTTACAATTATGAAATATGATCCATACACTTTATTAACCTTAATTACAGTCAGTGTTACAGTAGCACCCTGTTATTCATGTAAAAAATATCATTAGTGATCTTTGAAATGAATGGACAAGAGTGTAATTTGAATAGTAGAGAAACACATAGGTCAGGTTGTTCAATAGGTATTTATTGTTCCAGCTCTGTAAATAATAGTATCGAAAAATTTTTTCTATACGTGAATACGTTTTCATGTGTGTTGCATACATTATTAAAGGATGCTGTTTTTGTTATTCATTCATTTCTTTGTTATTTTTTCCGAAGATAATGGATTGACTTCGAACATCTCTTAGTCAATGAAAAGCGTAACTTCAGAATACATCATTCCAAACAAGCTGGATGAGAACTTGTTGTGTAAATGATCAGTTCACAATTCAGACTATTTCAACCTAACTTGACCTGCAACAGTTCAAACATGTTTTGAGTAGATCTTGAATTTTTAGCTTTTTTTATCTCACCACTATTTGTTTTTGATTTACTGATGCAGATTTTATTATTGATGGTATTTTAGCAGCATTGTTGTTGTGTCTTTTGTTAATCCAATTAAAAATGTACCTCTGGTAGTTCGTTGTTGGTATTACACATTCAGTTCAAACAATAGCGTTACGTGCTTACACAGCATTATTGACTTATGACTTTAAGAGTTCAATTTTTAGAGATCAAATATTTGTTGGGAGATTGAAAAAATCAATTCTTTTTTTTTTTATTATTGATTTATACAACTTGCTGAAAGCTTTATAGTTTTCAGGTTAAATTATTAACTCGTATCATTTTAGATTGCTGATCACGAATATGCTATTAATTTTTATCCATCGTACCAGGCTTTTTTCACGTAGAAAATATAGCATTAATTTTTATCATTCACTGACAACAGGGATTTGTCATTGCTAAGGAGATTTATTTATTGTCAAAAAATATTTTGTATTAGATATTAAACATAGCTTGCTGCAATATAAATAATCTTTTTTAATAGTTAAAACATTTGGCTGATTATTAAGAAATACAATTTGAATTATATAAACAAAATTTTATCATGAATGATGATATAGTTTTCATAATTCCGTACCAGAGAGCACGACTGGACATTTTTGGCTCAACATTGGACTAGTCTTCGTCAACCATGATCTAATTTTAGCTTAGAAATTCCCAGTCGTGCTTTCCTCCTAGGAATTTCACATGATATTTCAATGAGATTAAGAATAGGTTTACTGAGGTCAATAACTAGTGCTTCTTTATTATTTTCACTGACTCTAATTGAAAAGTGGATTGAAAAATATTTTCTTGATTGATTGAGAATAAACGTATGATTGTAGATGAATTCGAATAAAATTATTGAAAATAGGGACATAGTATTTGAAGAATATATTCCTCAGAGGGCTTAGAGACGTACTAGAAGATGATTTTCTGAAAATCAACCTCTGAGGAAGTCCGATGGGATCTAAGAAATAAAATGTATTACACTCGCCTATAAAAACATTTCGTTTCCGCAAGGTTCCCCAATGGGGAAGTTTTTTTGAAAATTCTTCCTCTCTACTCTAAATGTACTTTAAATGTATTCTACTTGCAGAAACAATGTATATAATGGAATTAATGAAAGGGTGATATATTGGCGAAAAACTGTAAGATATGAAAATGTGCATAACTTTTATACTAATAATGGGACGGGGTTGATTGAAGGCTCATATAAAAGATCTAGACGAAAGGAAAAAAGTCGATATAGTGAAAATCATAATTAGATCATAATTTATGCTAAAATTGAAGCAAGTTCCCGTTTTACCCCATTTTAGGGGTGAAATAATTGATTTTTCATATGTTTGACCTGATTCCGTATTTCTACGCATTAAGACGAAGAGAATGAGTCCTCGATCATCAAAATCGGACAACTTTGATTTTTCGACCCCAAAAAATGGCAAGTGGTACCCCTTTCCATTTTTTTAGGGTTGAAAAATAAAAGTACTCCGATTTTCAAGTTTGACCATTCATTTTCTTCGTTTTGATGCGTAGAAGTACGAAATCGGGGCCCAGCCCAAGAAAATTCACTTCAACACCCTTAAAAGCGGATAAAACTAGATACAAATTACGAATCATCATCCCCTTGACTTTAAACCCCAATAATTCATGAACGAATGGTCCAATCACTGTTTTTAGGGACGTTTAAAAAACCTAAAAATCTAAGCTAAAGATACATATCCATAAAAAATGTTTAAAAAAATTCTTTCACCCTCAAAATCGCCGAAATATTAAAAAAGTAGAGGTCCAAAGTCAAAGAACAGATGATTTTTTGACCTTACTCCGACTTTCGGACCTCTACCACGAAATTTTTTATACGAGCGTGTAAATCTTATATGTGTTTTATGCTCAATTGTTATGCACAATCTGCAGTCTTGAATTTATTCTTCATGTATTTTAAAGTGTATTAAAATCCATGTTTTGCTTATAAAAATTGAACAAGGTGATATTTTATTACACTTTGTAATCTTCATATTTGCATATGCACTTTAAACGCATATCGTACATGTGACACTTCGTAACTACAAAATTTCATAGCTTGAGTCTTCAAAGCAACATGTCAAAAATTACAATATTTAAAAAAAATCCTCAGTAAATATACCATTACATGTGTTCAAACATAAATCTATTGTAAATATTAACTCATCTATTTTACACACACATATCGGTGTTTGAAATTGAACACCTTTGGTATGTAAATTGATGAATTTTGCAACGAAATGAAGCATTACAAGATATTATACGTCAACTAGAAATCTGATATAAAATGAAAAGGATTATTCTTATCTTTTTTTTGAAGAAAAAATGAAGATGTTTCTTGTGTACTTTTAACAAATAATATTAATGTTTATTATGCGATAAAAAACTTCTGTCTCCTAATATAAATATAAATATAAATATATATATATATATATATATATATATATATATATATATATTTATAAATGTTTATATTTACTTAGAAACTCACTCACAATCATTGAAAGTCTCATTTCCCTGCAGCAATATTATCAGAACAAGTTTTTTGTTTACCCTTTTTTTCAAGTGTTACTCGTACCAAGCACAATTTTCTGCAGTATCATGTAAGCTGCAACGTATGGAACTTTCATTGCTCCACAGTCGAGATAAACCTCGGATAATTTTTTTTCTTTTTATTAAGTTTTTAAAGAACATGAATTCTAGAAGTATGTGAGAGGTTCATTAAAAATTCAAAGAGTAAACGTTATTACTTTAAAAAGAATTCTTCTGTTAAGGAACATTCTAGATTAGATGCAATTAATTTTTATGCATTTTTCGCTTTCTTTTTTCAATGAATAAAAGAAAAAAATTTTCTCTTTGCAGGTTTTCATAGCTACACCTTAAATGAAAGCACTCATTCGGATCGCGTGGAGGATGAAATTTTAACAGTGAGATATGAA
Organism: Chelonus insularis; assembly: GCF_013357705.1. Classification (NCBI taxonomy): domain Eukaryota; kingdom Metazoa; phylum Arthropoda; class Insecta; order Hymenoptera; family Braconidae; genus Chelonus; species Chelonus insularis. The sequence goes on along the minus strand of NW_023276561.1, from coordinate 670,443 downwards.
GATGGTCGTTGGTCTAAACCTTATTACGATTGTGGTGGAGGAAACATTTGGATGCTCACTTACACAGTGCCATTTTTTGGTTATGCCAACGACACATATTTTTTCAAGTAAGTACCCTTATTTGCATTAAAAATAAAACAATATACATTTAAAAAAAAAACAATTGTAAAAGATTAAAAAGGGAAAAGTTTCCTCAAAGATTGTTAAGAACTTGTAATCTTTAAACTTAAATATGTGGTATGATATCAGAAACTTACAATCACTGCGGCTCAAGTAAACAAACTTGTAATAAATTCCCTCTGTAAGTAAACTAATTGGAAAGTTTCGAATCTATTGTCGTCTACTGAAACTTCATTAAGCAAATATTGATCAAGAATAGTGTTTTAACTATTTGATTACCAAAAGATCTTGTAAATTGTTGTACGCCCTTCTTGTATTATATCATTTAAGTTAGAAGTAACTTTTCAAGTTTTACAACCTCTCTTCTTTACATCCTATTATTAAACTCTACTGTTCAATCTTTCGAGAAAAACCATCTTCAAATTTACAAATTCTTGAAATATTTAATCCAACACAATTTTATTACATAAAACAGACTTCATGTCTTTAGACAGCAACCCTTTCATATTTAGTTTTAATCTTTTTTTCAAAGAGGCATGTATTTTTTTGTTTTTAAATTTTAATTTTAACTAGTATTTTAAAAATGATATTAAAAACACAATTGTCAATTTAGGAATTCAATATTTGTGATAAATGAAAAGGTAGTTTTAAAAACTCATTTAATTGTTGGCAATATAATAGAATTCGATTGAACAAACTATTTAAAATCAAATCAAGATGGCTTACAAGTTTATAGAATGAAAACTCACAGGGTTTTTTGTAGAAACATCAATATTAGGTATCAATATAGAAAGTAATTAATACATAATCAACAAAACAAAGATAGATCACGAACGAGGATAGAAATAAACTGTTTACTATTCTGTAAGGATGTTATCATATCATTATCAATATTTTTGGTACGAATATTGTTTTGATGTTAAAACTTTCTTGTAAGTAAATTTTAAATGGAATTAGTTCATGTCTTCATTGCATTATCCACTCGAGAGTTTCCGCTTGAGAACCAAGAGACTAACTTTGATGCTAAGTAGATTTTTCGATTAAAATAGTCGTTGAGTAAGAGTGTTATTATATAATTAAAAAAAAACAACACTTTTTTGAAAGCCAATTAACAAAATTACAACAATAGTTTGATGATTTTTACGTTTACAATATCTACTAACATTCCATAATCATCATGAAAGCTTTTTTAATTATTTTTAATTCTCAACTATAATAATAAAATGAAATTATGATGTATACGATTCTTATACAATAAAGAAACTTCAAAAGCGTAGAAATAAATGAAACATCGGAAGAAATAATACTTTTCATTGCGTAAGTTTGCTGAGAACAAAATAATCAAGTTTCAGATGACGTCTGACTAAACAGTGAGCATTTCACTGGCTGAATGAAAAAGCAGTGTGGTATGAAAAGAGTAGAATAATAAAGAAGAATAAAATTTTTTAATAAAACATAGTGCTATATATATTTATTATTTATGAAAGATGATTATTTTATCTAATAGAATCTCATTTGTGAAAATATTATTTGCTAAAATTAACATTTAATGTAAAGGTAATTTTCTGATTGTCAACTTATCTTACTCTCAGTAATTTGATTATTGTTATCTCATAGAACGAAAAGTCAGCAAAAAGTTTATCTATATTATCCAGAATCACTCCTATTGAATCAAATATTCATCTCTGTTTTAAGATTATTAACAATATTATAAATAGTGTCATATATTTTTCCTCTATCTTTGACCTTATATCGAAATGCTAAATGAATCATTATATTTTATGACGTGTAATAATAATATCTTGTATATGTGAAGTAATATCACAAAATACAAGTTCCAAAAGTCGAGAACAATTTCACGGGAATTCACAAGGGAAGGTAAAATTATTGCTCGTAAGTTTCGGTTGAAATACAAAGAGGTTAAAGTGTTGTAAAGTAAAGAGTAGTAGATTTGTAGAGGTGTGTCCTCACTTTGTTTTATCGACTGACATATTATTCAAGTGACGTCAGTCAGATTTTCTGAAGTAGAAGGAAGGAAAGCCATAACGGCTTAAACATTTGTCTTGATGTCATTTCCTTAGATTCATCCTACTGGTTTGAAATACTCTAACAGAAGGATTACTCTAGTCAAATATTAATTTTCATCTTATTCTTAGTATTTACTCACATCCTTCAAGTCTAGTAGTCATGAGTCATTTTGAAGCTCAGTTTACAAGATTTATTTCTATTTAGTTTATTTATTATTTCATTAATTACTTTTATTTTTATATTTTAATAAATTCTCAAACCTCTCGGTGCCATTGTGCTAAAACTCTTTTGGATTAACGTAGCATTGGAAAAGACTGGGGACATGATAAAGGCGTGTCTGATTTTGTGTTAAACAAATTATTGTATTATTTGATAAGAGAATTAGAATTAATTAATTAATGTTAAAGTTTTTTTAAAGAGTTCACAAAGTTGTATAATTTTTTTTTCTATGAAAATTAATGTTTTTATTAAGATGTATGATGTAGAGTGAAACAAGTTTTGGATAAATGTGACCTTACACCTTCCTGCTCACAACATTTTAATTTTCAGAATTAATTATTTTTAATTATTATTACAGAAAAATTAATTTTTATTTTTAAATGAAAAATATTATTCTCTAAATTTCATCGTAAACAATTATGTGATTATTAATAGAATGATTATTATTAATTGAAAGATAATAGGGCTTTTTTTTACACTCAGAGAAATTTTAAGTCATCTTAATTAAAAGGTATTAATTATTTAGTTGTTATTGATACCTTTTAGTGACGAAAGTAATGTAAAAAACTCAGTGTACAAAGTTTTAATCGGACCTTGTAAACATTTTGCACACTCTAAATGTCGTTGGCTTCGTGTCAATATTCTAATTCACAAATTACTGTGTCAGAAAAATTGCTCTAAATAGAATATACACAAATATATAATAAAAAGTGTTTAAAATACACAAAGTATGTTATTTAATGAAGCTTTTATTTAAAAAATATTTCTCATCACTAGACAGATAAATATGCAAAAAAAAAAAATGAGTAAAGTATTGTTCAATCTGGATTGGACAGATTGAGTTATATTAAAAAAACCTTTTTTTTTGTTTTTCTACTGTTCAACCTATTTTGTCATATTTTTCATTTATGAAACTTCACGTTGTAAACTTTAGCTGAAGGCATGTAGGCAACGGCCGGTTACAATTGTACATTGTAACGGAATACAATAAATGATAACAACAATGTGTGCAAAATTTCAGTCTGGATAACATGAAGTGTTTCAAAATTGGCTTGTACAATATCAGACAGGCAAACAATAGCGTAAATTAAATAGAAGCGTTAAATTAATTATAAACTATGCATTACATTGTTAATCTTTGATTTCGATTAGTAATTTTCACACACAATAACATTTACTAAACAAACATTGTTTAGTATTTGGAATTTTTAGAATAGTAAATGTTGTTATTGTTTTCAAAGTAATACAGTAGAACTCCCCGTAGTGCAACATCTCATCCTGCAACAGCACTGCATATTCCAATATTTTACAAACGTGTTAAAATAACACACGTAAAGCGTCTTCAATGTTCAATGTCCATAAACAAACTATACATTATTTATTTACACGTTTTATAGCGTGTAAAAAATCTATAGTTTGTTTATGGCATTTAACATTGAAGGGGCTTGATGCACTGTAAATCCCAGGATTTCACAAATGTGTTAAAATAACACATGTAAAGTGTGTTCAATGTAAAATGCCCATTAACAAACTATGCATGATTTGTAAACACTTTTTACACATTTCGTAGTTTGTGAACAATCTATAGCTTGTTTATGACATTTCACATTGAAGAGGCTTAGCGTTTTAAAAGTGTCTACAAAAATAACACACTTGGATTTGCAGGGTTACTTCCGATAGTATAACTTCTCCTCTCCCCACTACCCATATTTTTAAGTCAGTGAAAAATAGTAAACAGTACTTTTTTCTCTTAAAAATAGTTATAATACATAATTATATGATTATTATGATACACAAGAGCTTAAATAATATTCAAAATTAAATATTATTAATATTATTAGATGTACTAATACGAGAGTGGAGATGAAAAAGGATAACGGAGACGTTGCGTTGTCGAGAGTGCTCGAAATTTCTTGTGTTGCACTATGGGAAGTTTTACTGTATTAACAAACTTCAAACACTTTGAAATAAATATCTATTGTGAAGGTGAAAATGTCGATTCTTGAATGGTTAAAATGACTATTGTAGATAAACGACGACATTAATTGTAAATAATTTCATCAGATTTTCTCGATAATGTCATTTTCTATATGACGTTTTCAATAGTTCACTTTATATTCATATTTGTAGAAGAAAGTTCAAAGATAGATGTACTTAGATAAGAGCTCTTTTCTTTCAGTCCTTGAATTCAAGTACCTGTACTATCGCATTAATGAATTAAACTGATGTGCGTCTTTATGGAGAAGCAAATTTTCAAAGTATTCTTCATCCTTTCAAGTTACGCTCTGATTGACTCGACTTAACATCGGATTAACGAGCTTTGGTACTTTTGGAGATTTCTTTACAGACTCTTTCTTAACTTCTAGAGTACTATGACACTACCGAGTGCTTTGGAGAGTGTAATTACGTCACTTTTTCATTAGTAGATGAAATTTTTGTAAGATCAAAAAAATTTATGATTTAACTTCAAAAAACTTGAAGAATAAAATTGGCTTCAGTGATCGTAAGCTACTTCCACTAAGCCACAAGCATAATACTAAACTACATTGCAGTTGGGAAAATGTTTAGAAATACTTGGTATAGAGGAGTTTTTTTTCAGTCTGTGAGATATATAAATCAAAGCAAGTAGTAAATTACAAAAAAAAACGACACTTTTAATAACTGTGATCCAAGAAAAAATATTACTCTACATTATTGCCAATCATGCGATATGAAATTTTTATTTTCTTGTCTATTTTTTCTGATAATCAGTACTAGAGGATAAAAATAGTCGAAAGAGTCGTTAACGATTGTGTTTTTAACACTTTCCTTTTTTTTCTTTTAATTCATATCAATTCAGCATGACACATGTACACCAATTCAATAAATGGATTGTTTTTTTTTTTCAAGTAACCAATAAAGCTCAAAATAATTACAAGATATAAATTATAAAATACGATTATTGGATAAAAATATTTCAAGATCACATTTATACACAAGTGTAAGTGAAAAATGTTGTAATCATATCAGTGTAATATTTTTTCATTAATTTTTTCCAAGGAAATGTCAGAGATCAGATGATATCAGAAATTAATTCTTTTCCCTTTTCCAATTAAGTGGAAATTTCATCGAAAATTTTTAATTTTTTCCTGAAGATATTTTTCTTAGCAACTTATCATGATGAAAATCTTTTTCTTCGTTATTTCAAGTCATTTTAATATACTGTAGATTGAATATGTATATTTTACTAAAGAAGAAAAACACTAATCAGATTATTACATTTTTTTATAATATAAACATTTTTTTTTGTGGTAATGCAAACGGTAGTATTATGCAAGATTATCTAATGATAAAAGCTTCAGCTAATTTAAACAGAGGATAATGATACTTTTATAAAAAGTACTTATGTGTACTGAAGATATTCTGTAGACAGAATTCTAAATCTATATTAAATTTTCAAACATATCATGACAGCAAGGCAATATCTTTTCATTCAAACTTACCTTAAAACTTCAAAAGCTCTGGAAATATTATGCATTATGTTTTAATATAGTTTCATTCAATTAGTTCTACACACACTGTAAAATTATCTATAAACTTACTTATACCTCCACTAGTTGGAAGTTTAACGTAACAAGCTTGGCTAAAATTTTGAGAATAAAATTGAGATGTATATAAGTACTTCATAATTATAATATGACAGGTAAATATCTTTTTTATAATACACTTTATTGCTTTCATTAAGCTCAATATATATAATACACTATTATAAAAGTAGTCAAACGTAGAGATATAAAAAAGTACCAAATATATTAACTGAATTTAAGGTTGCTATAAACCCTTACTTAACGACCCTAAATGGGATGATAAAGCTTCACCAAAGAGTATATAATAAAATAAGAGAGTGTTGAAGTAAAATATGAAAAAGATTTGTTAATTAGTATTAAATTGGAAATCGGTATGTAGAGTGTCTATCATTTGGACACCGAGAAAAAAAATTGTTTACATCAACAATAGATGGTTGTATTTAACTGTTAAATGAATTTGAAAAATATTTTATGAATTCATTCGTTGCTAATTATTTAATGGTAAATAATTTAATGAAAACTAAAGCTGAAACTTGTTTCAAAAGTAATTAAAAATTTTTTTTTTATCAATTACTTTGTCAATCAGTAAATATTAACTAATTTCAGTTGAAAAAGTAAATAATTTATAACGAACTATTTCACGTGAATAAAGAAATGAAAATTCGATAAATAAAGCATTTGTTTTATTGATTTAATATTTATTTTTCGATTTATATATATATTATATTTCATTTTTATATACTGTTTATTATTAATGACGTTTTTTGTGCAAAACTATCTTTTATACATGTATTTTAAACAATTTTCAGTATTTCATTTCAATGTACTCAGATTCATAGAGTTTTCAAGCAGAAAACTGTTAAGAGAATCCGTAATCTTATAAAGCGTTGACATGTAAATAGGGTCCTCTTGATGTGATCTAGATCTGATCTTCAAACATTTCTAGTACAGCTTGTTGATGATTAAAGTGAATTTGTCAGTTGTAAACAATCAAATTCAATACATCCGTTTTTCAGTTGAACTAATTGAAATACAGAAATATTATATAATTTAAATTGATGAATTAAACTCGTATATGGGAACAACAATAATTTTGATCACATTCTTGTTATTTCTATATTTATTATTGCAGAAATTATTCGAATAAATTGTTTTGAATTCAACAACGGATGATGAGTCAGAGTTATCATTGGATCGTTTCTCACTCTCTAAAAATAAAACAGTGGAAATCATTGAAAATTAAAGTGAAATAGTGAATATTCAGCAATTTTGCAGTTATAGTAATTCAATTTTTGCAGGAGCTATCTATTTATAATTACAAAACAGTCATTATTCACTGATTGTGATGTGATGTTCACGGTTTCAATGTTTAAAGAATTTATTTCACCCTTAAAATCGCTAAAATACTTGGCAAACTTCATGAAAAATGGGATTTTTTTTTATATTTTAGCGATTTTAAGGGTGAAAGAAATTTTTCTAACATTTTTTATGGATATGTATGTTTAGCTTAGATTTTTAGGTTTTTTAAACGTCCCTAAAAACAGTGATTGGACCATTCGTTCATGAGTTATTGGGGTTTAAAGTCAAGGGGATGATGATTCGTAATTTGTATCTAGTTTTATCCGCTTTTAAGGGTGTTGAAGTGAATTTTCTTGGGCTGGGCCCCGATTTCGTATTTCTACGCATCAAAACGAAGAAAATGAATGGTCAAACTTGAAAATCGGAGTACTTTTATTTTTCAACCCTAAAAAAATGGAAAGGGGTACCACTTGCCATTTTTTGGGGTCGAAAAATCAAAGTTGTCCGATTTTGATGATCGAGGACTCATTCTCTTCGTCTTAATGCGTAGAAATACGGAATCAGGTCAAACATATGAAAAATCAATTATTTCACCCCTAAAATGGGGTAAAACGGGAACTTGCTTCAATTTTAGCATAAATTATCATTAATATTATAATTCTAACTAGTGCAATAAAAAGATCTCATTCTCACGAATTAATTGGTATGCTCATTTTCTATATAGGCCTCATAGGTCCTGAGTCATGAGCAGGTTTAAATTACATAATGAAGCATTTAATAAAACTAGTCCCATATCAATATCGTTATTTGTTCTTGAGATACACGAGACGAAAATTAATAACGAACATACATACATACATAGTCAAGTACATACGTACGTACATGCATACATCTGGACATACTTCAAAAACCATAGCATTCGTCTCCAGAAACCTTAAGAAATTTGAGAATTTGCAAAATCGGATTCATTATAATAACTAACCACTAGGCATTTAAATAATGTTACACATTAATTTATTTAAAAATAGAGATACAACTTTTTTAATTATTATTATGAAAAATAGTTGTTCAGGATAAATAAAATATGGTTACGTCAATAAAGTTTTTAATACAAACAGTGAAATACAACAAACATTTTTTCAAAACAAGTGTGTAACAGTGCAACCGAATAATTTAGCAACAAAATCCTCTGCAACTCGGTAATAAAAAAAACAACAATGCACTTCTTCTTGAAATAAATTATAATATTTTTCCTATGTATTAATTAATTAGCACAAAATAATAACTATACGAAACGAAATTCTATAAATGAAGCCATGAGGTTGCAATTATTGAGTTACAACTTTTATTCATATACAAACGATAATAAAAGTTCGAACAATTCAATAATGAATAGGCGAGTCAATATTTATAAAACAAAAGTTATTTTAAAGTTTAAACTTATTAAAAATATAAAAAATAACGATATAATTAATTGTATACTAATTGAGATTCCAAGTTGCTGAAGGAAATATAAAATTACTCAACCAATAGATAATCAATATGATGTCTGATCAGTTTTAACAATAATAATAATAATTATTATTATTATTATCGTCATTTATTGACATCGAAACTATTGTTTCATCCAACTGAATATCGAGTAAAGAGATGATACAAAAATAAATATCTACTTAGATACAAGCGTTTGAATTCTGGACAGCTCTAGTCTCAATCACCAATATCAACAAACCAGTCGAGTATTGCAATAGACTCTCGAACATTCGAATTCATGTATTTCTTTACACTTTATAGATAAATAGAAAATAAAAGATGAGATTATTTTTAAAATAAATCTAGAATTCTATAATTATGAAACAGTGAAAATATATTATCTCACAGTGATTTTCACGATTTTGCAATTATATAATAATTATCAAAAACCTATTTAGATTTCGCAAATAACTTTGACAGTTTTGATAATTAAATCTTGTAGTGCATAAACTTCCTGGGCCTTCTGTGTCAGACCGAGAAGATATGTAGGTAGACCTTGAATCTAGGAATCTTCCTTCAATATTTGGGTTGGCAAAAATACCAGAACTGTAAAAATTAATTTAATTAAGATTTATTAATATTTGACATGGCATTTTAATTATACACATGACATGTTCACTATGAGTAAATCCTTTGTTTAGTGGCTACAAACAGTGAGTATTCACTGATTCATTTTTCGAGAGGATATTATATATCCATTAGAGGAAATGTAAAATTATATCCATTTTGTCATCAACTCTGGAATTTGTTTATATCATAAAAAAATAAATAATATTCGGTTAACCCAGTAAACATTTGTATAAAACATCTACAAGTTAATTAATTATTTTTTTCCCAACTCACTTATGCACTTATTGGTATTAAATTACGACTTAACTCTTATATTTCCAGAGGAACTAGTGGAATCGATATTGATCTTCGAAGAGTAGACATCGATCAATGTCCCTTACCACCTGGTTCAACTCAACTGAATATTTTTGCAGCAAGCGATAAATGCAAGAAGCGCACTACTGAGGTACGTTTATAAAATTATTTATATTTATTTTTCGTTTAAATTATCAGTGTTCTAATGAACAAGAAACATGATATAATAATTGTGATAAAAAAAAAAAATTGAAAGTACTTGTTTATAAAATTGAGATAATTTATTTGTTGTGGTATAATTTGTAAGACAGAAGACATGTAATGTTTCATAACTTCCATATGCAGACATTAAGCTTTTAATCCGCTTTAAACAAAACTTTCATGTTATGTTTAGTGTGTAGCAATTCCTGGCCTTGGATTTCGACGTGGTAGCTATCGATGCGTTTGTAAACGGGGTTTTTATTATCCAGACACTAAGTCCACGGAACGATATTATAATGGAACCGTCGTTGAAGAAGAATTTGAAAAGCTTATGCTGGTAAGTTTCAAGGTTTTTAAAAAAAAAAACATCACAAAAGTTCAGAGATCTTTTTATGTATTTAGAATATGACTTTTTCACGAAATGTTTAAAATGAATAAACATTATAAAAAATTCAAGATAAAAATATTATAAAATTGAACAAAAAATTACTGTGGAAAAACTTTAATCACGATTTTAATTATACCCTTATCAATTCCTTTCATTGCTTCAGCAATTAAGAATAAGATGAATTGTATTATATAAAAATTTCCTTATTTCTTCAAACAAAAAGCTTTTACCTTTTCATCCTTGTTACTTATTTTATTTAATTCAAGATTCCTTGAATAATGTTGACATCTGCGACTGACACAGTTTTTCATTTCAATTTTAATTGTTAATTCTTAATAGATCTGTAGGTATGTTCATTTTATTGAATAATATAAGATACTTGGAAGAACTTTCTCGTATAAAGGACCAACTAAATTGAAATTTATTAATAATATTATAATCATAGAAGTCACTTTAAAAAAAACATCATTATTATGAAGAGTAATCGATTGTGAAATCTCAAATCAACACTGTTGAAGTAGCTTAGAGATGATTAAAAGAAACCCTCTGAATACGATTCAATTTTTCTGAAATCTGTATAGTAAAAATGCTTTGACGTCGTTTTGTAATTAATTCCCATGATAAAAAGTCACATTTTCATTAGCGTCGTGTATCCTTCTATGTTTTGTATGAGATTATTAGTTAATATTTCTATTTTTTCGAATTTCTTGACATGATGAAAATATAAAAGAATATGCATTTTTCAACCCTTAGCACCTCGTACGGGCACGTAGGATGTTTTATCATGCCAGACAACAATTTATTTTGGAAATCATACATGCAAAAAAATTTTTTTACCTGCTGCTATCTTCAGTACCTTTGAACTGACCTTTGAAAAAGAGATCTAAACCAGTTTCATATATTTACGATCATTTTTGTTCAAGATATTATTATTAAAAAAAACTGCCTAGGGTGTTGAAATGCCCCACGCACCTATTTATGTTACCATTCATTCGGTTGAACCAAATTTTTAACATTGACATGATTTGTTTGATTAAATATTATTGTAATATTATAATTTAACTTTCAATACTTATAAATTATAATAAATAAATATAAATACACATGCATTTTATTTGTAAAGACTGTTGTAAAAGTAAAAGCTTGAAAGAATAAGTAGTACTTAGCATTATTTTTTATGATTTATGTAAATATTAATTTATTGATGATTTTTCAAAGTATATTTGAATAAATAAATGTTTATTTTTATAATAAAAAATTCAATTTTTTAATCAGAATAAAATTCTTTTTCTTTCTATATTTCGGATGTAAAATTTATTTCAATAAAAATTAATGTATTTAATTTGTTATTCTTTGTAAATATCAAATAATACATTTTTTTCAATTAACTTTTTCCAAAAGATTTACAACTAATACGATTTTTAAATATTTGCTATTATTATGAACAGAAAGAATTTATTGCTCAAAACAATAGGTTATTAATTTATATTCGATAGGAATTTTTTTTTTAACATTTTTTATTATCAATGTAAATTTTTTGAGAATTTTCGAAAAATAATTTGTACTAGAAACTAGCGTTCCATTTATGATCCATTGAATTTTCTTTCCACACAAAGATAGTTCAATTTTGGTAGATAAATTCGTACTAGGAAAGTTTTAGTAACAACATTAAATAGAACTCTAAACAAATTCCAACATTTTCTAGGAACTCCACAAATATTTCAAAAGAATTTTAAAGTTTTCAAAAATCTCCTGAAGCTCTTTTGGAATTTTTTTTCAGACCCATAACTAAAATTGGTCCAGACCTAGACCTTGTTTTTTTTTCGATCATGCTAATCCTAATTTTCATCAAACGAGAATATCCTACTTAATTGCCAGTTTATTTTACGATAAATTCTATCATTGTGAATAATCTCAACCGATAAATAAATTTTTTTATTTTTATGCTTTCACTTGATCCGGATAATAAGTATAATCCTCATCTCAATTATTTGAAGTATTATCGAACAAATCGTAATTGACACTCGAGTCTACTTAACGGTATTCATGTTATGTTGATTTGAGAGAACTCTGGAGGAATATTATTGTTTAGAAATCATCAGAGAGAAGTATAGACAATTGTAGACGGAATTTAGAGATACACAATATTCATACCAGAGAGATCATGTTCTGTATGAAGGAAGTGAATAAAGAGAGAAATATGATGAATTAAGGTAGTCAAATAGACTTTCAAATTATTCAAAGTATGCAATTAACATGAACTAAGTATCAGCCTTAAATACAAATAAAGAACTTTTTATAAAATAACTAATGAAAGAATAATTTAGTAAAATAAAACTAAATGACTATCTGTCAGTTGTCAGGAAGTTCGTTCTTAGCAAGAAAGATTGCTGACTCATATAATGTAAATCTGCCAAGTTGCCCGTCATTCTGTCCATTTCAAAAGCTCTGGAAAACTAAATCTTCTCTAAATATGACAGCCACTATTTCTCTGAACACTTCACATTCTTTTTTGACATTGATTCAATAGCTATATCACTCGAAACATTTTGACCGTTCAGAAATCCAATTGTTATCTTCCTCACAATTTTACTCCAAAAATCATGCGCACAAAGGGCAAATGGAATTAAAATAATTTATTATATTATTGAAACATAACTTTTATTAACTTTCCATGAAAAAGTGAATTGTAATGAGATCGATGTTTGAAATTCGTAATTTTATCATATCTTTACGTTTTAAGACATTTAAATGCATATTAGAAGGCATCAAAATGAATGTCCGTACGTACATGTGTACGTGCGTATGTCAAGTTCTTTTTCGTTTTCGATATCTGGAGAACCACTGAAGATATCGACTCCAGACCAATTTCATTTCAAAGATAATACAAAGAAGAGGATCTGAAAGGGATTTGAAGAAATTCGGTCAAACCATTTTTTTTTTTATAACAAAAAGAGTGTAAAATAAATTGAGTAAAGAGACATTTGAAATAGATTCTACTTGCTAGATAATTAACATTGTTGACAACTGAGGTCGATACAATGTAGTTATTTATAACTTCACATGACTCTAAACAATTATGTATTGTTTATAATAATTTCAACTTGTTATAAATAATTAAAAATGGTTTTGATGTATTGAATTATTTAGACTATGGTTATATTTGATAAATATTTATAAAATGTTGTTATAAATAACTTTACGTGATAAAACTATTGTATATTGTTTATAATAATAGAAATTTGTTATAAATAAAAAACTAAAAGATAATAAAATTAAGAATTTCAACGAAAGTTGGCAAGTTTGTCGTCAAGATACAAACAAAGTCCAGACTCATTTTCGATTTGTATAATTGGTACAATTGAATGGCATGAGTGAGTCCTTGATGAAATGAAGATCTCAAGTAATTCCCTTGATCTTTACCTGACAAGTGTATGATTATTCAGTAATTATAAAATTCCCTTGACAATCAAGTGTAATCTCTTCCTTCTTTTCACGTTTATTCGAGCAAACTTACGTCATCTCTTAAGAATAAAACTTTTGTAATTCCATCTTGGCCGAAATCTCTCGAGAATTACCAGATAAATGATTCGATTTCATCTTCAATCTTTGCTAAAGCGAAAAATTTTCTGTGAATTCTACCGAGTTTAATTTTACGTTGTAATCTTATTTTCACACTTGAAAGTTATGAAAAAATATGCTAAATGATACTTCATTCTTTCTGTCTCCAAGTATAAGAAACAATTTTTTTTTTTTTGGTAATAAGCTTAACTGTGACTTAAATTTAGTTAGCATGATTTTATGTAAAGTTTCAGTAGAAATTAAATTGTGAGAGATTAAAGAAACTTTTTTCTAACAAATAAGAAGATACTTTAGTTAATTCTAAGCCCATTAGTTTATATTGTTTCTGGTTATTTTAATAAAGAAATAATTTATTATATATATATATATATATATATATATATATATATATATATTCAGAAATGAGTAATAATACAGAGAACCTTCGTGACTCTTTCATCAAATAGAAAAAAAGGCGGAGGTTAAATGTTCTTTAATTTATGGATCTTAAACAATTGCTTTACGATTAAAAATAATTATCCGTTTTACCATTTTCTATCAAATATTATGTTCATGAGAATTAAATTCCACTTTTCTTACTTAGCACATGATAAGCTAGTCATTTACAAATCTACTAGAGTTTTTTATCAAAATAAAATTACTATTGAATGTCAAAGAAAACAATAAAGTAAATTTTTTTTGCATTCATTCATTTCATTTGATGTTTCAAGATGAGCAAAAAGATTTGTTTAACCATATATAAAGAGTAATTTTTTTATTTACAGGGTGAAACTAGCCAGTATGCAGTTGAAGGAGTTTTTGAATGTCTTCCTTGTGCAGAGGGCTGTGAATATTGTGAAAATGGATCCCCTTGTATCGTCTATCTGAATTGGCTAATGAGGACTGCGATACTAATTCTAGAATGTTGTGTTATAGCATGTCTCCCAGTCGTAATCCTTTTCACATGGAAATATGGAAATGTTAAGGTCAGTCTAATTTACATTTACAGAGTTTCCTTAATTCATTGTCATACGTTGGTCTGTTTGCTTTTGAAAATCTCTAGAAAGTGCCATTGTTAAAATTCTCACAAATTTCATTTGTTTTAAATCAATTAAAGTGCATAGTTGTGACAGAAATGAAATTGAAAAAAATTCTATTCATTACTCTAATTTCTATTTCATTCACTTGACAACATTTTTAATAGATTCATTTTCCGTTTAATGAGTAAAATATTTTCGACTAATTTTACTGAAGAGAACTTTTCCTCTTCAGAACTGAATAATTACGGAGAAAAATATGCAATATAAAATCAAAAAATTAATCAACTAATTACCTGTATTTGATCATAAAGCAAGCCAAGGTCGTGTTAACCTTGATGAGTTTAGATTCACGTCTCCGATACCACGCGATTGTTCTAAAAGTGCTTTGTAAAGTTTGCTTACTTCACTTACTAAGCGATGAAAAATTAATCGTCAATATTTTAAAGGAATTTCTGCTATTCAATTCTTAATAAATTCATCATTAAATCCACAGGGAAAATTATTAAATGAACAATGAAGTGCTACATCACTTGAATTTATTATTCTTAAATAAACAAAATTCTGAACAATTATTTTTTTACAAAACAAAATATCATTTTTTTCTTATCCCTGCCTAATGTTAAAGTTTGCTCCCTGTTTTTAGGTCCCAAAACGACGTATTCTATCTTGCATAAAAAGACAAAAAATGGTTTGTGCACATGCCAAGACGAGTGTTGTCTTTCTCTGCGAGAGAGAAAACGTCATCTTTCCAACCTCAATACAGACAACAAATTTTAAGTTTGAAGGATAGTATGATAAAAAATAGTATGTTGGTCATGGAAGTGAAGTGAAATATCCTTACTTGAGTATTTACCACCCTCGCCTTCGGTTCAGAATGCAATTTCACACCCAGGTCAGAATATCAAACTTTGCTCACTTGGTTAACAATGTGCTCTATATTATATCGTGACGTAAAAAATTCATTAAGATGCATACAGTCAGTTGGTATACTGAAAGACTCGTCCATATGTATGTGTTCGTTAAATTAATTCTGGTAATTCGCACTCTACCACACGACTGACTCAAAAACAGAAAAGGTGGTTTATACGTGTTAGTAGAAAAAGTGCGGTTTGTTGTAACTCATGTAGAGAAAATTAATTCATTTATATTCGTCGGTAGTGAATATTTATATTTATCTTTAGGTTTTATTTTTAATACTAATTTATATTCTATTATAAAAGTAATAGGTAAACATTGAAAAATTAAACATGGTTTGGATGATACTGGATTTTAGGAATTACATTTTCAAAAGTAAAACAATAAAAAATGAATTAAACTCACACAATCAGAGTTTTATAACTAATACTCTAATAATAGGAATGTGATACAACGTTTTTTTTTTCAATCACATTAAAATTTATTTTAGTTTCATTTGTTTTAATTTTTTAAATTCTACAAAACCTAGGTAGGATTAAGGATTAAAAATCGAACGATTTTTTTATCAGTTTGTACTTGAGAGATATTTAGTATTAGGAAATATTTGTATATTTATATTTGATAATCGTTGTTGCTGATTTTTTTTAATTTAAATAAATTTTTATTGAATTAACATGACAGAAATTTGAAAATAATTCGAAGAAGAATTTTATTAATATTTTTATAAATAAACAAACAATGTTTAGAGAAAATAAATGAGTTTATAACAATTTAATTTTCATGTACTGAGTACATTTTTATTTTAAATAAATTATGGCATAGTTACTCTAAAGTGTTTACTCTAATTCTTCTTATTTTATTTTTGTACATTTTTTGCGCATTTTATTGTACCTTTTTGAAATAACATTATTATATTTCGTCGACATTCTTTACTTATACTTAAAAAATTTGTAGCATGTTTACAATTGTAATATAGCAATTTTAATAAAACTTTGGTAAATAAAATATAAAATAATATCAAATAGTTTGACTTTGTTAATTAAATTTTTACTTAACAAATAAAATAAATATTAATTCAAAAATATCTTTGCATGATTACGGAAAAACATTAATAATAATTGTAAAATTTTCGTGGAAAAGTAATGGAAAAAAAATATCTGGTACTTGTCATGAAATACATTCCAGAGTAAGGGTGAAAAAAAACTTTTATATTTTATCTTGAGGGATTAAACATGAGTATAAAAGATTTCCTTATTTCCTTGAGAAATTTATATTGAAGTGTTAGCAACACCGTTGGTAAAGAAGTGAATAAAAATAACCAAGCACCTTAAGTAACGTTCACTTCAATTTACAAGAATTTAAAGAAAAAGTATAAACGTTTATAAAATGCAAGTGAAAAAATTTTTAAAGTGCGATACAGAAATTAGCACTTCTGAAAGCTTTCTACAAATTTGAAAGACTGTTGTTTATTTTTTTTTTTATATAAAAAATAAAAACAAATGAATGTATTATTTAAAAAAAAACTCTTTATGTAAAAGACTATAAAACTATTGGACATATTTAAATGCTGATCCGGTAGAAAAATACTGATTACAAATTCATGTGGGAGAAACAAATCGATAAGTAAATGTTTAATCAGGTTTTAATTTTTTTCGGGGGTTTTTTTTTCATAGAAAAGTTTTTTTCCCGTTGTTTAAACTTGTAATTAATTAATCTTCTCAACCGCTTTATTCTCTTCAGTAAATATAAACAAAAGAAAAATTAGCACACATTTAAGAATGATTCATTGATTTAAAAAGTTGACTATAGAATGAAATGTAGTGAACGTGGTTACGAGTTTGTTGAAAAACGGATTTTCTCGTAGTTTTCAAGATTGTGTCACGATAATTAATGTTAGATAGAGCTTCTTGAAATTCAAAAGGTGACGCTAGGGACTTGTCTACAGTCAACTCGGAATAACAAGTATTTTCTCACTTTTTACACTGTAGTTGACGTTGGAGTTTCTGAACCGGATAGATACAATTTAACTTTCTGTTCCTCTTGAAAAGTTTTACAAACATTGTTCGATTTTCCACTGTAATAAATATCAAATAATTAATTATCATTGTCTTTCAGAAGCTAAAATCGTTGTTATAGTCAAATAATGGATAAAATACGAATCCTCGATGTTTAGTACGCACTACCTCGAGAAACCAATGTGCAGTGAAATAATGCACTACCAGAAATAGGGATTTGGCAACGTATGCTGACGGGGTAGATTAAAAATTTTACCAGGGTGATTAATCATGCTTATACTCTTAATCGCCCTCTTTAACTGAAAACTATTCATACTTAATCTTTCATGATTCATTCGGACTAAAATCAAGTCTAGTTGTTAGACACATGGTTTACTTGATTTTATGAGGCATTAATAATTTACAGAAATGCTGTTTATACACATTTGTTATTCTACGTAATTTCCTATTCAACAATCATTTGTACTTGAAATTATTTAAATATTTATGGCGCTAAGTTCATCTGAAATCCACGAATTAAAAGAAGAAAATTAGTTTAATTATTAATTTAATTGTTGAGATTTCTTCTCATACAACTTAATATTTTTATAATAGTATAAAATATCTATGAATTTATGGTTAACTAGTGATATCTTGATTATAACAATACCTGACATATTTGTTTATATCAATTTGTGACTGATATTTATTGAGACTAGTTGTGTTTTTGTTTAATTAAATATTTATTTATTCGTGCGAAAAAAAATTTCCCCAGTGGTATACAGGCAGAATTCCAAATTACGATTCCGTTAGTGCGATGAAGTTTACTATAAAGCTCGAATTTTTTGGAAAAATTGAAGTTCAAAAAATTCCGACAGGAAATTTTTGATTTAAATAACATTCAACTGTGACAGAGTCAATAAATGAAAAATTTATTTGAAAAAAAAACATTCTATGATGAATTGAAGCGTGATTTATTACATACAATGTAAAAATTATTATCATAATATTTATAACTTAAAGTTAAAAATTACAATAATCAATTTAAAATAAGTTATTTCAATAAAAAAAAGCATCGTTGTCAAAACTGTACATTTAATATCGTAATTTGTTAAATGGAATGTAGACAGCTTGAGTACCTTGAATTGCATTCAGACAAATTTCTTAAGATTCTGATGGGTCTATTGAAGTTAATATTTCCCAAACTAGTAGAAACATTAAGTATATTTCTACTGGATAAGAAAAAATAAATCTTAATGGATCCATCAAAACATTTCATGATGCAAGATAAAATATGATTGAAAGTAGTTGAGTGAATTGGATCTTTTTTGAATTTTGCTCAAAAAACTTCCATAGATACTTTTTATGAAGAAAGCGTTTTAAATTTAAAAACTTGTATCCTTAAAATATACCCAAGTAGCATAGATATAAGTAATTTTGTGGACCATTTAACTTGTAAAGAATATTAACGAAACTCGTTGAGTTCTTTTATTTAATAATATTACAGCCAAGAATGATAAAATTTTTCCCAAACTTCATTTTTGCATCAGTGATCTAGACTATTTTTTATGGACTTTACATCCTGAGACATTTCGTTAGATAAAAGTAACAACAGGCTTGTGATGATATGGTATTATTTTTTTCACTATCGTTTATCAGCGTCGTATCAAATGAAATTGCCTGAGAATACTGTCCAGTTTATTTTAGTATCTCATCTTTCTCTTATGTTAATTAAAATTTTTTTAAAATGTCCTTGATTCTATCATTTCAATTCACCAAATGTTTCTTTTTCATTCAACAGTTTCATTTTAAACTTTGATACCACGTTAATGTCCATTAAAAAAAAGTCCTTAAAAAAGTTATCAAAAAAATGGTTGAGTATGAGGTAATATAGTTTTAGTTGTGACATGTTACATATTGATTTTTTGCACGTAGTTTAACTTATCAATGTTTCGACTTTTCGAAACTTGAATCTAACAGATAAAACAATAAAGTATCCACGCCAAAGCAAAGTAAAGCTTTAGCAAAAGTTAAAAAGTACGACTCTTAACAAAGTAAAGGATTTGAATGAGATGAAAGATAACAATTTTCCAATTTCATTATAACGACAAGAGGCATAAAAACTTTATGTGAAATCTCGAGTCAATAGCTGGAATAGTTTGAAAACTTAAGAATTTAATATTTGGACTTATAAGTTGGACTGTAAGAGTTTTAACAGAGTTATAAAAAAGCATTGAAATAGGAATAATGGAATATTGAATGGATGTATCTATGTGTGAGAAATGAGACTTTTTATGATGAAGAGGAGCAACATAAAATGATTCTATTGATGTGCTGTTGAACATTACAATTCACAGATCACTAAAATGCCGATGTTAGTTATCTCGAGGATGTTTCTGAGCTTGAAATGGATGAGAAGTTGGGGAAAAGCGAAGAAAAGGAAAAGGATGTTAACCGGAAACTATTTGAGATCAAGCTAGTCAAGAGCAGGTGGCTTCCGACTGAACTTATTAGTTAAAGCAGAGTGACGAACATGAGAATTCTCAACACAATAGGATGCCATCAGCAATGTAAAACGATTTTCCTCCAAGTTCTCTATCGAACTTGTGAAAAATTCTTCTCTTATAAGAAGCTTTTTTATTATTCTGTCCTTATTCATTTTATTCATTCGTTACTTCAATACTCAATTATTATTTAACATATATATACAAAAAAAAGAAATTTATTACATACGGAACATGCCCATATTATTCTTTACTATACTAACCCCAATATTTTTGACAGTCTATCCAAATTTCCCTCGAGGATTTGTGGAATGTTATCCCTTCAATTTATTCATACAAATATTCACTTTTTTCTATTTAAAAAAATACAACTTTTTATGCAGAATTTCAAACAATATTTATACCATTGATGATAATATCTATTGAATGTAATTGATATAAAGAGAATTTTTTTCGCTCAACAAAACAAGAAATGCTTGAATGGAGTATTTTTTTTAACAATTTTGTAATCATATTGAGATTAACACTATTGTTTATCTATCATGTTTGTTAAAAAAAAAAATTTTTTTTAATACTCTATTTTATTGACAAAATATCCGAGATATTCTAATGAATAATACCAATAGAAATATTTTTCTAGAAGCATACAATATTTAATATGATACTATATTAATATAAAAATTATCGGATGAATAATTTCCTAATTAAAACATTATTTAACACAGCAATTTAATTACTTAGTTTCTTTTGTACACATGTTCATGAAGGAGAATGAAGAAGTTTTCATTCGTTTTACTCGGATATAATGTGAGTAAGATAATATTTTAGCTGTCCTACATAAATATTGGCTTACATAATCCAACATGAGTAACCAATACTTACTGAATACCAGCTATTATTCCAATGTCACATGAATTGTATGTATATTCGAAATAGATTATGATGAGGTCCTCTAATTTGAATTTATTACCGCTTGCTATTGATGAACTTGTGTGGTTACCCATTCTGTGTTCTATTCACGAATTTATCATTTCAGGAAGTCTGTAATGCGATTAATTATGATAATCATTGGTGTATAATATCGATGAATAAGTTATTAATATGGATCAACTCTTTATCAAACCATCAAAGTTTAATTAATGACAGTTAATCGATAAATCTGTATAAATATTTTTATCATGAAAACATCCAATAAAATGTGATACTACAAATTGAGTCACCAAAACGTGTATAGCCTTGTCCTACTGTAAAATACGCCTTGGAGAGCCACTGTAATCAGGCTATTTTATCTTATTACTTACTGAAGTTTGCATTTTAGTGGAAAAAGAAAGAAAGACGCAGATACTTTGTTAGTAACAATTTAATTTGTTTAAAATGAAGAGTAATAGTTAACGTAGCTCTTCTGTTAACAAAATTATTCCATTCCACTCAACAATCCTTTCCGGTCGGATTTCTTCTGTCTCAGCTCTCTTAAGGAATAAAATCTCTTAGAAATTTCTATGAGATGATGAACATTAAGTTTAATCTTAAATAAAAAATTCTAAAATAACAGAGATAAATAACTTTAATTAAATAATAATTTCTTATGGGATTATTATTATTAGTAGAGTAATGAAAAGTTTTAGTTAAGAAAACTTTCGTTACTCCAAAAATGAATTTGTATTTGTCACATTTTATATCCTTAAAAAGTTTTAATTTTATTTCTGTTTTTAGAAAACAAGAATTTTTTCAAAATTAAGGTGAAATAGATGAAAAAGAGAACTTTTTATAATAATAGATGATTATTAAATTTTAAATTATTACTTTTAATAACCAGACTGAATTTTTCCTTTTGGTAAATATCCTGCTACAATTTCAATTTCCATAAAATATTCATATTAATCCTTTTCTGTCTGTTTCTTCCCTTTTAATAACTTCATATTATTTATTCAAATGACTGTATGCTACCAGCAAATGAGGCATCTAATAAAACTTCACTTTTAATCTCCTTTTGTCCGTATAAATAGTTGATAATTTTTTTTAGTGTATCATTATGTACCTACTTTAAAAACAAATTATTTTAATTTTAGATTTGCGAAGTGATACCAAGTTCAGGTGATCAATTGAGGACTCGTAATAAAAAATTCGTTCCCCAAACGTTTCTCAATGGGGAAGTTTCTAAAAAATTTTACCTCTTTACTCTAAATGTAATTTAAATGTTCTCTACTTGCAAAAGAGAATATACATAATAAAATTAATGAAATAATGATATATTGGCGAGAAACTGTAAGACATGAAAATGTGCATAACTTCTATACTAATGATGGTAAAAGGTTGATTGAGGGCTCATATAAAAGGTCTGGACGGAAGGAAAAGAGTCGATATAGTGAAAATCATAAATAGAGCATAATTTATGCAAAAATTGAAGCAAGTTCCCGTTTTACCCCATTTTAGGGGTGAAATAATTGATTTTTCATATGTTTGACCCGATTCCGCATTTCTACGCATTGAGACGAAGAGAATGAGTGGTCGAACTTGAAAATCGGACAACTTTGATTTTTCACCCCCAAAAAATGGCAAGTGGTACCCCTTTCCATTTTTTTCAGCCAAAAAATAAAAGTACTCCGATTTTCAAGTTTGACCACTCATTTTCTTTGTTTTGATGCGTAGAAATACGGAATCGGGGCCCAGCCCAAGAAAATTCACTTCAACACCCTTAAAAGCGGGTAAAACTAGATACAAGTTTCGAATCATCATCCCCTTGACTTTAAACCCTTATAACTCATGAACGGACGGTCCAATTATTGTTTTTAAGGACGTTTGAATAACCTGAAAGTCTAAGCTAAATATGCATATCCATAAAACATGTTTAAAAAATTTCTTTTACCTTTAAAATCGCTAAAATATTGAAAAAAATCCTATTTTTTCGGAGTTTGCCAATTATTTTGGCAATTTTAAGGGTGAAATAATTTTTTAAATGTTTTTATGGATATGTATCTTTAGCTTAGATTCTGAAGTTTTTAAAAAACTCTTGAAAATCATAATTCCATGATTTGTATGAGAGTTATAGAGGTCCAAAGTCGGAGTAAGGTCAAAAAATCATCTGTTCTTCGACTTTAGAACTCTATAACTCTTGAACAATTTATCGAACAACGATTTTTAAGGTCAAAGGTAGATGCAGGGCAAATCTAGGATAGTTGTAATTTTCCAATCAATCCATTTAGTAAGAAATTCTTGATCTACTCTTGTAACAAATTTTTTTTCCCGTTACAATTACAGACCAGGGTTGTAATACCTAAAAATGACTTTCTGTTTCCTTTCTAGAGCTACCAAAAACAATCTGTTGTTGCTATATAAATTTCTTTCTATGTGCTAATTGTTTCAACTTTTTTCTTCTTCCGTAATTAATTATTTTGCCTTTAATAATATAAATCCTTCTTTCCTTTTTCCTATTTTTTTATTTTCTTTATTCCCCATTCTCGTCCAAATTTCTACTGTCTTTTATTTCTTAAAGACGTAATTTATTAAAAAAAACTGCAAACATACAAAATTAATAAATATTTCCAACCGTTTATGTATTCAGACATATTTATATTCACTTTAATGATTGTTAGGCATTTAATTAGTTCATTCATTTCCCAATAATTATTGGCATCCATCAATCACTAAATATGGAACTTGATAAATAATTTTATTTATTCAACAAATTGTTATCTGTAAAAAAGTATTTCATTTCCGATTGTTGTGGAGCTTTTTTTTTATTGAATTTAAAAAAATAAAATTCTATTTATTTTAACTGTAAATAATTTTTACATTTTCTCCCACTTTAACAATCTTTCATTTAAACGAATTAATTAGTTTGTTGGAATGAAGTTCAATTCGATCGCTAAGTAATAAAAAATGTACAAAGTTTAAGAATAAGTTGTAAAACTGTATGAACAAAATGTTATCAATAAATGTCTTTCATAATGCGATTATTTACGAATCACTAGAGATAAGGATAGAAAAAAAATGTGCATTTCGTGGCAATAGTTTTCTAAAAGCGAAATTAAATAGTCAATTATCGAAAGTAATGAAAAGTGAAGTGGAATATTTTTCAGATGGTATTGGAGAAATTTCAATTAAATAACGATTGCACTAATCCCAGAGATTTATAGATTATACTGTGAATGTAGAATGATTTCAGTTGAAATAGATTTACAACCAATGTTTAGAGTCAATAAAGTAAATGGTCGACTTCCGTTGAGTATTGAACGACAATATAAACTTAGTAACTGTGGTGTGAGTGGCCTGCAAGTTCAGCCCAGTGACCACATTCTTGTTAGCCAACTGCTTTTAATTATTTACTGTATTTTACAGAAGAATCGATGAACGTAGAGGGAAGTAGAACGTAGAAAGTTTTAAGAACATATCGATAACAGCAACTCATAAAAAAAATATTTTGTTAAAAAAATCTTAAACTTTTTTTTTACAATGTTTTTACTCATCTAACCAGTTCATCTGAAGACTTTCGTAAAACATTGTCAATGTATTTTATTTTTTTATCTTCTTACCTCAACTTTATTTATTTTTGTTTTCTATTTTCTCTAAAAAAAAACATTATTCCGGCAAAGTATTTTCAAAAGGAGTGAAATTAGATAAACCTTTCATTACTTTAAAAAAATAAGTTTATTATATTTTTTAATTTTATTTATACTACCTTTTACATTGTATATTTTATAAGTAATTTACATAAAAATGATGAAATTTATTTTAACCTAAAAGCTTAAAAATTTAAATAAATAAATATTTTTTGCCCTATGGTAGAATTTTTAAAGCATATATTATCTGTTCACTAATTACAACGAAAATAGTGTTTTTTTAAACACTAGTCAAGTAATCATGAATTATTTAAAAAGCTATCTGTACACAAGCTATTTTTGACAAGGACAAAGTGCAAAATGTGAATTAGTCATCATGGGCCGTCATAAATTCATGATTTATGATAAGAATAAAATAGATTTAGTTGCAAGCAAGCACGAAATCGCAAATACGACATAGCCTTTCATTTCATTCTGAAAATGGAATATTCTAAGGAGCATATTTTTTTTTATAAATTCATGAACAATAGCTTGCAAAGAATCCTACTTCTTCAATAGAATATTAAAAAGATGAAAATATTATGATTACAGGTTGTCAAAGCTGCAAGCCCCGTTCTATTGAGAGTCATTGTACTTGGAGCATTTTTTATTTATTGTACGGTAAGTACAATTTAGATAATTTATAATTAAATATATATATAAACTATTTAGTAAGCTATTAATAGCCTCAATATGAATTAAATTGGAATAGTAACCATACTTTAGTTAAAAATATTTGATTGAAATTTAAATGACTGGATTTTATTGAGCAAGCGTGTAAACGAGGTGTGATTAAATTCCGTGACTAGAAACGTTCAAAGCAAAAATAATTGAGTCAATAAAAAAAGCGTACGGTAAATGTTTTTTTTTTGTCCAATGGATTTATCAGATATATGTAACTATAAATTGTACGTTAATCCAGTTGGAAAAACTTTAATTAGATTTTGATGATCTATTTAAAAAACCAGAAAGAAGGATATTAAAATAATTCAATCGTGTCATTCGTTTAAATTTAAAACCATTCCATAACGTGCACACGATTGAAAAATATCCCTAGTTATAATTATGAGAATGAAATTTTATATGATTTCCATATTTATTTTATAGATCAAATTTGTTGGAAATTTATCATGGCATAATTGGGAAAATTTCTGCTCGTAGATAAATAAAATTGAATGTAAATTCAGGTAGATTTTAAATTTTGATAAATATAGATTTTTAATACTGTATTGAAATCATATGATACACGTTTATGCTAAAACATTCATTTTGAATTTCAAATTTTGTTTTTTAATGCATCAATATTTTCCTAAATTAATAAAACAATTCTGAATCAGTTGAAACATTCTACTGTTTTTTTTTTCTCGAATATTTCATTGAATAGTAGAAAAATAGATTGAAATATTTTACCTGAGTATACATTGATTTCTCTGATAACATTCGATAGTATCAAGCTTGTATTTTGAATATTCAACTTGATGAATAATAATAATTTTACAGACAATTGTCATGTATCCACGTCCAAATGTCGTGACGTGCACTGTACGAGTCTGGCTTCGGGAAATTGGATTTTCCCTTACCTACGGCGCTCTTATGCTGAAAACTTGGAGGTAAAAAAATTTTTGATTATGCTATGAATTTAATAACTTTGAAAAATGATGTAAAGAGTAACGAGTTTTTATCAATCAAAATTGTATGAGAGAACAACAATCATCGAAAGAAATGAAAAAAATCCAGTAGTTAGATATTCAAAGTTATAACTGATACGATGCATATTTGAATTATGAAAACTTCAAGCACACGTTCTCCTACATTGTAGTGATTCAAAAAATGCCAGTGAATTCGTTTCAACAGTGGATAAGCTTTTCTCAATTTTTGGAGAGAGGATAGCAGAAAACTAAAATGAATATAGATCCATTTATTAAATGTCCTTTCAAAGCTCTACTATGCTTTGATATCGTTTTTTGGCATAATCCCCTCGAATTTCTTTAGTCCATGAAAATTGGTTAACGCTTCTGACAAAAAAATTCCTTTGATTTATTTTATGCTGTCCCTCCAATAGTGTCGAAAGTCTATAAATATTTCTAAATAATTCATTTTTTTGTGTTTAAAAAAAAATAACTTACATAGAGAGAAAGGAATTGGAAATTTTACTCCAATAAATAGTAGTCTGTCGTTTCGGATATAAAAATGGCAATAAACAATTGTTTAATTAGTGTACATTACAATTTTTTCTTGTAACAATTTTATTACACTATCAGATTGTAATATTTTGTATTTATTTTTATATAATTCACAATTTTCATTTATAATACATTTTTTACAAGAAAAAATGGTAATGTGAGGGAAGAGGGGGTAAAATGGAACGCCATGAAGAAATTTTAATAATTTTTAATGCATTTATCAATTAAAGGATTAATAAAAAAAAGTGCAATAAGCGTTTTTAAACTTATTTTAATAAATTAGTACATTTTCTTGAGCCTTTTATTTTGCCCACCATTTTCTTTTACTAATTAAACAATTACTTATTGCCATTTTCGTACCTGAAGTGACAAACTACTATTTATTGGAGTAAACTTTCCAATTCCTTTCTCTCGGTGTTGATTAGAAAAAAAAATTTCCAATTGCATAACTATGTTAATAATTTCAATGAAATTTGTATGAAAGTTAGAAGCTTCATATCATTAAAGTTATTTCACCCGGCGGCACTGGTAATCAATTAACTAACAGTAACTATGTTACTGGTGATAATCATGTCACACGTATCTCTGAAGTTGCTACTGGTTTCCGGCTGTAACCCTCGATATTTTCGTGATTAAACATTTTATTTGATACTTCAAAATTCGTTTTACCAGAATACGTTCAAATAAATCATATTAAAATTGTTGGAAGAATAAAAATAAAACTTTAACCTTATTGTTTTGATAATGAATGATAAATAAGTGTACTCGTATAAAAATGGGGTAATTTTTATATGAAAGGAATTTAATTGATGAAATTATATCTGATTACAGAATATCTGTGATATTTCGTGTCAAATCGGCCAAAGCAGTGAAAATTACAGACATGAATTTGCTAAAACGACTTGGAATAATAGTCACGATATTCAGTGTGTTTCTTGGAATCCGAACAATCGTTGCACCACCGGTAGTAATTGTTGGAAGAACTGCTGATGACCTCAAGGCATATCTTTGCCGGACAGACTGGTGGGATCATAGTTTTACAACTCGTAAGTTTGTTTCATTTTTTTTAGTAAGTAAATAATGAATTATTTCAAAAATTAACATTCAACTATTCGACCTATTTTTTTAAAAAACAGCTTAATTTTCTTCAATTAATTGTACCGGCAAATACATGTGTGTGTGTGTGTGTCTTGGGTCTGAGTATGTGTTTATGAAAACAACGTGGACTACAAACAATATGATGTCGATTCCGTTTTGGTCCCAGTCAAGCGTAGCAATGTCAACATGATTCGAGAAAAGTTTTATTCGATTCATCGGTGCAGTCGTTTTTTATTTAAATTAAAAAATATTATCTAAAAATGAAGCAGTGGAAATGACTGCGAAACAGTGGATATTCACTATTTTGGAGTTATGAAAGTATCACTGTTTGAATCACCGACATTATTATAACTTTAAATATTTATTGATTTATTTTTAAAGAATGAGTACCGGAAAATTGTTTATTTGCTTTTTTTAACAGCTCATATTGTAAAATCAGTATTTAAAGTTTTCAATTTTTCATAAACTTGTTATAAAACAGCAATTACTTAAAATAACTTTGAAAACAAAAAATACCAGTAATGATGGAAAAAAAATTATAAATTGAATATCATTAATTGAATGAATGCAAAGTTTGATTGTCGGTGTAGAGTAAGTTTCTTGGCTATCAATTTCGATTGAATTTTTCAGTAATTGATAGAAATTTAGTAATCATTTTACAATTCTTACTGAATTATACAAAATACCGCTAAAATCTTAAACTCAAAGTTACTTGATCATACAAACAAGTAGCTGTGTAGTGATTAAGTAGTAGAGTCCTGGACCAAAGACATCAAATATGAGTAAATTTACCATGTACACAACGAAATTTACTGCAATATGATCATAGTAAATATTATATGATCAGTCCATATTTAGAAGTTTTATTCCAAAAAGTATTTCGATTCAATATTGTAAATAATAATTTTATATTATTCTAAAATTTCCATCATAAACTTCAATACAACCTTATCTATAAAATAGTTTATTTTTTATTCCAACGGTACTCCCAAAAAAATTATAATCTACCGTTTTTTTATATTACATTAGATTGCTAATGTTCTGTAATTTAATCGATCGATGAATATAATTTCGATATTTTCTTAAAACTGCTTCTTGGTCTTATTTCTCTTGAGATTTTGGTACTTAAAATAAGTGTAGCACACTTTCAAACTGGAGCAGCGAGTTATGTAAATTTAATGTTTTTCTTTTGATGATAATCAGTATGGATAATATCTCTCAAATAATGCTTCTAATAAAATTTATGATCACCGCCACAAGCAACAAGTGCTATTTTGATTTTATCGATAAAATGAATTAAAAAAAAATTAAGTCAAAGGGAGAAAGTTAATTAGATTCACAAAATAACTTTTTGATAGTTTGGTTTTAGCATGGTTTTATTTAAATTCATCAAATCGTATAATATTTTCAGATTTTTCATTCACACTTCATTACTACCACTCAAAGTATAAAATTGAAGTAATTAAAATTTTTCTATAAACTCGGTTTTCCTCTTCAATTATACTCTCAATTTAGTCGAAAACACATTTGAGAATTAATAATGAGTACGAAAATTGAAATCCGAGAAAATCTTTTGGAAAGACTTTCTTAATATTAATATTTCACTTTTCCATAAATGAATATTATTATGCGTGGACAAAATGAACGTAGAGCTTTTTGAAAGCTGTTTCCATTAGCATTTTGTCACCTCAGAGCAACTGTATTAATGAAATGGTAATGAACGTACAGAGATGAAAGATCAACTTTTTAACGTTATAATAAATCAAGTAATATTATGTTCATTGGCAATTAAATGAAATGAAAGTAATTAAACCGATTAAATCTGTAAATAAAAAAAAAACGTTTTTATAATTGTATACTTTTAGTTCTAATAATATGTAAATATAAATAAATTTAAAAAGAAGTTGTTATATTGATTCAAAACAAATCAGTAATTAAAATGATCAACAGCGAAATGTTGTGGAAATTCATATAGTTTTATCACATTTACTAATTCATAAATGTGAATTTAATATTTGAACATCTAAGTTACTTATGAATTATGATTGCCTTTTGATTCATTTATTATGATTGATCATATTCTATTCGTTATTAGAATCGATATAATTTTCATTATTTTTTGACGAATGACGTGCAAGCATAAGACTTCTTAATCTAGAAATTATTTTAAAATTTTTCAGAAGACTTTTTTTACATCCGCCATTTTTTCAACTTCAAAATTATTTGTTCAATAAGAATCTTTTTATTCACATCATTTTTTTTTAAATGTCAATAGGTTAATTAAAATGGACTCTATCTCCTTACTATGACAATAGCTTATACAAAAGTAATTTTTATTAAAAAAAAATTTTTTTTTTGTGCGGAAGCATTTTTTTTTTACTTTGAAATTTTTCATTAATGTTGGGAGTTAGTACATCATATATACCATAGTTTGTAGAAGCTTTTTTACTATCATTTTCAATGATATTTCCTTCCAGAGTTGAATTCCATTTGTATGTATAACCAATGTGTGAATTTTGTATTTGTTTTTTTCAAATTTTTAATACATTCGAATCTCCCTTTTGTTACATATTTGGCAACGACCTGCTCTGTTTGCTACATTCAAATAGTGATCGTTTTATCACAAAAAAAAAGAGTCAATACTGTTTTGCAGTAATTTTTATTGACTTATTTTGGAAGATTAAGTATTCTTCTGTAGAAATGTTAGTGTGGCTTTTATTAAGTTATAATTAATAATTCTCATTGGTATTCAGACATGCTCATATAAGGACTGTCACAATAAGCTTTACATGTTTTCAAGTTTTTTGATGAATACCTTTATCTTACTAATGAGCGTAATCCTTTGGGTATATCATCGTTCTATAGTCTCAATAACAAAGTTCTCTTATTATCATCAACTTTGGAGGTCCTTTATTGAATAACTATACTGTAAATAATATTCAAAATCTTTAAGAACTTTACTGTGATGTTCAGAGACTTGGTGTGCCTTTAATTATTAAAAAAAAGATGTTTTGATTTTAATTTTTTTTTTTTTTTAGTATGCAATACAATGAAAGTAATTTAATCTCAACTTTTCTTGAGGAAACTTATTTTTCACTAAATTATTTTACTACAGCTTTTAGTAAATTTTACATTCACGATATTGATGGTTGAAGTTTTAGATTAATGAATATTAAAAAATAACAGAAAAAATTTTCTGAGCAAAAAGTTAAAATTAGTACGTTCAGTTTCTTGAGTAAAGAATCTACTAGAGTTTGTTCATTTCTAGTGACGACGTTCGTTTAAAAGCTCAGATAGTTTTATTTTTTTGTTAAGATATTGAATGCCTGAGGCAGATTGACTGAAGTATCATGCTATTAAAAATGATAAGAAAAAGAAAATTCCATTATACGTTGGTGAAGAAAAAATAGCAGAAGTAACAGAATATTTCATGAGGATTATAGAAAAACTTGATTAAATTCAAACTCTAGTTTTTTTTAGAAGATATTATCCTTAAAGCTGTACTTTTAATTACTTGTATGAACAAAAATATTTTTCTTTAACAAAGAATCAAAAATTCATTTCTGCAGCATTTTAATTTTGTTTTTTTATAATACAAATCAATTAATGCAATGCATTATAAAAACTCATAACACACTTTTAAACATCTAATGCTTTTAAAAATGGTTTTATAAATAAATTTATATAATAATATAGTTTATTAATTAATTAATATAAATTTAATCCAACTTTATTTATTATATAATATATTGTATTGCTAATCACGTCTACACCAGCACTTCTCATTCGAGGATTCCATACAGGCTTTATCCGAGCATGTATTAAAGCTCAAATTTCAGAGATGAGTGTCAATTGAAATAATAATTAACGTCGTGTTGTATTAATAATCATGACTCTTAGTGTATCATTTTTCGTCTTATTTACGATGTAACTTTTTTTTCTCAAAATTAACTTAGAAAATGGGATCAATTACAAAAACTTACCAAATAGGAAGTTAAAATATATCCAAAGAAATACGGTTTTCACAATGTATGTATTTATACTCTTTTTTTAAAGGCGGACTTTCGAGAATTGATATGCCACCTAGCGGTAATAACCAAGAACTAAATACTTACAAGTACACAAATGCTAAAACTCTTGATTTCTCCTTCATTTATGATCATTAAATTTTAAAATCTTTGAAAATATGTTAAATTATAACTCCTTGACATTTAATAAACTACGTGAGATTGAAAATTCACATGTATATTTAATTTTCGTATTAAAAAAAAATTTCCTTACATGTTAGGGTAGACATGATTGAAAAAATAATGAATGTGAGCGGAATAAAAAAATTTTTAAATAAAATAAACAACGTTATAAGTAACCTTCATGTCAAAGTTGTCGAAGAATAGTGACTTATTGTTGACGACTAAAAATTACTTTCTGACGCACTGTAAAAAATGTTTAATACTTGACTGAAAAATTCTTCGCAAGTAATTATTATTCCACATAGAGTGTAAAACTTCAATTAAAGCAGCACAAGGTTCATTCTCGAATATGTAATAATTTTTAGTCGATCTTTTTTTTTTGAAAAAATATGCTCAGAATACAATATATATTTTCCGCAGAGAATGTCAACTTTAATGTAAAAGTCTCTATTATTTAATTAATAATTTTTCAAATGATTAATACTATGTAATATATTAATATTTAATTTTATTAACAATTAAAAAACTATTTTTCAGTTGAAGTCATGTTTCTTATATGGGGAATAAGGCTGTGCATAGTGGTGAGAAAAGCTCCATCGGAATTTAATGAAAGTCGTTTCATCTCAATGGCTATCTACAATGAGTTTCTATTATCAGTCTTCTTGAATGTATCCATGTAAGTTATTTTCAGTGTTATTTTTTTATTACTTCCGTAAATAGTTCAACATGGCACTAAATGTTCCCAATATACTTATATTCAGTACATTTTCGCAAATAACCTCTACTTCTAGTAACCGATGCATGCTTGTTGCAATATTCGTTATTGTCAACCACAGAGTTTTATTGCCAAATAGTTTCGGGCTCATAGAGTTAATTACAACTCTTGTTCTTCTTCTATGCATAATTTTAGATGAAATGGCGTTATGCATCATATCATCTATTAGTTATAAAGAGATGCAAATGCATGATGAAACAGTTCAGAAAGTTCAATATTTACAAGTTCATTGTACATATTGAATTTCAATCAAGCTAGATAGAT
Organism: Chelonus insularis; assembly: GCF_013357705.1. NCBI lineage: Eukaryota > Metazoa > Arthropoda > Insecta > Hymenoptera > Braconidae > Chelonus > Chelonus insularis. Next base: position 637,103 of record NW_023276561.1, on the reverse strand, counting down.
AGTTAACATATTTCATCTTACAGCATACACATATCTATATATTGTAAAATATTTGAAGTAATGTGATATGTGTTGGATAGGTATGACGAATTTGTTATCAGCAACGTTCCAGTAGTTAGTTTATGTTTAGTTTAAGACTGAGACTCGAACTAACAAGACATATTAATCTGTCTTATTTAATGAACTTTTAATTGATTTTTAATCATCTTTGGAGTTCTCATTTTGTTATGGCTTACAATATATACTTTTTTATTAGAGCATATATGTTCTTTTGTTCATTGTAACTATTGTTAATATCAGTAGAAAAAAAATAATAATCTTGTGAAAAACATCTGCAGTATGAACAATAGAACAGCTTGAAACAGAACTGACAAAACACTCTACAGGATAAGTTGGGTCAGACTGATATGTGAAGAACAATAAAAAACAGCTGTTTATTTAGAATGTCTAAGAGATTAGAAGTTTTAAGAACTCAAACAAATAATCAGACAAAAGTAATCATTTTGATGTAAGACAAAACTCACAAAGAATCTGTGGATTTGATGCTTCAAAAAATTAGTGTTCCATGTATCAATTCTTTTCTTTCAAATATATGTTTTAAAGCAAACTTAACTATTTTTTTTTTTAATAAATTTTTAGTATAAAGTATACTTTGCATAAAAATTTCATTTAAAAAAATTACAAGTCTTATGGAATCAAGTATTCCATGAATAGATGAAGTGTTTTATAAAAGTACATCGCTAAGTAATTTTTTGTAGAAAATTTTCTGTGTACATTTTTAACATGCTTAAATAAGTTAAGTGAAATTATTATTGACATCATCTTAAAAGCTTCGTTCTTTTGTTTATTAATTTTTTAATTACATCGATTGAGATAATTATTATTGACAACAAGGACAATAATCATATCAATATGGTCATATTAAAATTAAAAGTTTATAAAATATTCTTTGGAATACTGATTATAATATAAATATTTTCAATTTTCCCGTGATTATGAATAATTGTATTTAGTTAGGCAGTCTTGTAAAAAATGCAAAAAAATAATGAATAAATTTTTCTTTTTATTTGTTTATATAATAAATGTTAAAAATTAAAAGCATAAATGGATTATATTCTGATTTAAAATATGAGAAAATATTTTTATAAAATATTTAAAACGAAGCTTGTGTATCGAAAATTTTATGAAAATTAATTTTAAAAATTAATGAGATATTAATAAATTTATATTAAAGTATATAAATTTTAATTAACTTAGTCTATACAATGAAATATAGCATTGTTAATTCATATTTCTGTGTTAAACGTTGTAATTAGTGAAATAAAATAATAACAAAAAATTATTAAAAAATTTCTAATGAGTTCAAGCCCTTTGGCGCTTTTCCTGAAAATTTGTGTCGATAGACCAATATTTCTGCAGCTTCTCAATAAACTTTCAAAAGTCTCAATAAACGAAAAAAAAAAATTGACATGCCAACACTTATTCATTTTCGATATATTAAAATTTTTTGACATCAAACATAATGATTCTTTCTCTTTGTGGTAAAATTAGAATTTATTCATCTTTAAAAATATCACTTTATAGAGACAAGCTTGTCTCTTGCAGCAATTTTTTGAAGTATGAACATTTTTAATTAAAATCCTTAACGAATGATTTACTTCAACTGATAAAATCGATATTTTTAGTTTTTTTTAAGTCAAAGTTAAAAATAGTAATACCGAAAAACCATTTATTTTATAATGATGTAATTAATATTTTTCTTAATAAATTACTTTTCCAGGCTTTTCCTCCAGTCACCTGCTAATCCCGATCTTCTCTATATCATTTTCTTTTGTCATACGCAGCTCACAGTAACGCCTCTATTGGGGTTAATATTCGGTAGTAAGGTGAGATAAATATATATATATCCTTTTTATCTAAAAATACATCTTTTTTCTTCCCCAGCATATAAAGTGTAATTATTAAAGATAAAACAGCCATTTATTTTCAACATTTATTTATCGATGGCTCTCCATGAAGATTGAGGATATAAGTATTATCAATTTGGCTTAGATTACAGATCAAGAGTCTATCAATGCATATACACTTGACCCATATGATTCCGATAAATATTTTTCAATCAACCTTGAAAATTGAAAATACTAGACTTTTATAAAAGGAAATTTTTTCTCTTCAATCATTGGACCATACAAATAAATAATTGAGTTTAGAAAAAAATGTGTATCACTTCAAAAATTTTTGTAAAGATCAATCATTACGTAATTAAATTTTTTTTTAAAGCCGGACAAATGAAGGAAGTTTACCCAACGAGTTTTTGTTCATCTAAAGACTTTTCAATGAAAGTTCTTTTGAAATGTGAAGTAATTTGTGGCTTTTATAAGAAATCGCAATGCATAAGTTACATAAATCAATATATATATAAAAATCATTCACATTATCTTATTGAAAATAATTTATATTCAGCTATTTTATTCAATAGTCGATTCATATTTATTATCGTTACTTTAGATAATATATTTGATAGTTCGACCGTTTTTTACGGTTGGAATAACGTGGAAATGTTCTTTTTTTTGCAAGGCTTACGTTGTATTTCGCGGTGGAGGCAAAGAAGATGCAATTGGAAAGCTGCCGGGAGCAACTGGTAAATTTATTGGAAAGACGTGTCGACCGCAAGCATCTAGCAACCAGACAAACTCTATTTCTTTGCAACAGGCCAATTTCACCGAGGAAGGTGATGGAGTTACGGTAAGAAATCTTAGCCAAAAACTCTTCCTTGAAAAACCTTAAATAATTTATCAAAAGTGCGATGCTTGACGGAGTAATTTGTTCCAAAGCTGTGAACTAAATGTAATAAGCTACTCTTAATTAAGTAAACGTCACTTTTTTACATAAATACTAAACATCTATTTTATTTTATTTAGATAAATTAAATCTGACATAAAAACAAAGCAATTATTATTATTTGTTTAAAAGAAAATAATTACTGAGCAAAATGAAGTCACGATTATTGTTTACAAATTTACTTTGCAGGAAGAATTTCGTCGTTTATACACTCAATTAGAAATGTTGCGAGAGAAGAATATGCGATTAGGAAATCGTCATTTAGTTACTAAAATATCAGCAATGCAAGAAGCAGCAAATCGTGCTGATACTAATGTTCCAGCGATTCAAATTGTTTGGTCAACCCTTAAAATAAATGAGTTATCTAGTTCTGCAATAGTAGAGTCAAAAATTGAAGAAAAGTCAAAAGCAGAATCATACAAAACGGATAATAATGAAAATGTAGATGAAACATTATTAAAGAATGAATGTGAATGTATAAGTGGTGAAGATGAAAGTAATGAAATTCCTTCAACTTCGATAAAGCAGCTCGAAAACTCGGCTGACAATAAGGAAACTTTGAGAAACAAATGTGAGAATATTAATCTTGCAACAGCAGAATCGTCATCGTCATCAGCAGCATCATCCAACCCAAATGTTCTAACCGCTACTGTAGAGAATAATGGTGAAGTAATTACTGAAACAAAAGTAAAAGATGGTAAAGAAAGAGATAAAAATAAATCCGGTCACGCTCGTACGCATGCAATTGTCATTAATCTCGACGATAAAAGTAGATTTTCCGAGGAAGTTACAGTTTAAATAGTATATACATGAAATATGTCAGACTGCTTTGTTTTATTGCGAAATATAACTTTATTTTTACAGCTTATTTTCATTACTTGAAAACTGCTTCATTTAACATAGTCATAAAATTCTGCTATAATAATTATTAACTCGGGGCTTTCGTTTTCTACTGAAGTCTATAATTTTATTGCAGAAATAAAAAGATAGAAAATGACAACTGACTTACTGATTGTGACTATGGTTGAATTATTTCTGAAATTTTTTATTTAATTTTCATTTTCTCTAAGTCAGCATTTTTTTTTTCACATGAATGATTAAATTACAAATGGAAAATATCTCTACTTCAATTTTAACAACGTACATTTACATAAAATAGAAAAAAAAAAATTAAATAAAATTATCATTGCCATATTCTCAAAATAATTATTGAAAAAAATGAGATAATTATAAATAATTCATTCAATTTGATGTCAAACATCGAAACACCAAAGCAGATAAATAATAAAAAAATCCAAATATATTGTCTGTTTGTAAAGAGCTTTTCATTTTTGCTTTATTACATGAAGCTTCTGGTACTGTTAATAAACTGTTTTAAGATTTAATATGCTAGCAGTAATTATATATATTCAACAATGTCATTTGGTTTATTTAATTTTCCTGATTAATTAAGTTTGTTGATTTGATCAAATGAATTACTTGATTTCTACTAATTATAATTCATACTGAATCAGTGATAACACGACAGATTTCATATTGCTCACGCTTACGATTGAAATGTATATATATATTATTTATTAAAATAAGCATTAACTGTATATATAATTAAATATTATAATAATAATAAATAATGAAATATTTGTCATATCATCTGAAATATCTATTTAGTATCAATCGATTTTGAATTATAAAATAATGGAACCAACCATGTTTTAAAATTTATCAAAGACCAGTAGTAATTGATAATTTAATATTTGGATAATCGAAACATTGATATTCAGACAACATTAATATAATTATTGTCCTATAAAATGAAAATATCACTTGTTAAAGACAAAGTATTTCTATTAAGAGGAAAAATAGTTGCTAAAGATTGAATGCTTTTTTGTATATATGTACATATAATAATTGTGTATAATCCAAACAAGTTAAAGAAACGAAAATTGTCTTTATAAAATCTTAAAAATAATGAAAATCTTATACAATAAACTATTTTACAACTTTTATCTATGCAATTGATTTGAGCAGTTTTCACAATTTTAGTCGGCTTTCTCATAGATTTACTGAAAGCTTAAGAAAATAAAATGCTAGAGTAGAGCCATCCTGGTGGAAAAGTAAATTTCATTTGACCAGACATGAACAGCTTGTATGTACAGAAGTTGAGACAATAGTTGTTGGCTTGCAGTGCCTGACCTAGTGTAACTTAGTTCTACTTTCGATCGATTACGTATATTTATTTTCTAAATAACAATTTTAGTTGTTTACTGAACTGAATAAAAATTAAACAAATCGAAGCCAATGGTCAGAAATAGAAATTAAAATTAAATGATAAAAAATTTATAATAAAATTTTAATAACATACGTAAAATACCATTAAGGATTCTTATTATTGAGCCCCAATCAAGAATTCTTTATGGTTGCTTTCTATCTATCATACACATCGTTATTTATGTTGAGTTATTTTTCTAATCTATCTTCGCTAATTAATTCAACTGTATTTTCAATATTTTCGTAATTATATTAAAATATCTATCTAGGATAAATTTAAATTATTTTTTATTGTATACAAATATCTAACTGTATTATTTGATAATTTGACTATACGATAGAATTAAATTATAGATATTAATTGTATTTATTTTAGTTTTTAGTTGAACGAATTGATAACTTAATTAATTTTAAATTTAATTATCCACTCCAATTGAATGTTAAAATAGTTATGTTGATTAATCGATGTTTCTTGTTATCGAGCTTTCACGAAAATTCAACGTACAATTAAGTGTGTATTTGAATATAAATGAACGCAAGCTAGTGAAAGAACTTGATCATTAGAGAATTCGCTTTCAAAGTAAAATCTTGTTCAAAAGTAATACAAATTTCGTACTAATTTTTTGAGAAAATTCTCAGCAGGATTGTGCATCGAAGATGATGTCAGTTAATATCGTTCTCGAATAACTACTTAAAAAAAATACGTCTTTCGGTATTGAAATTTCTGTAATATCTAAATGGAATAGTCTACTAATTAAGCTGGTAATAATAATAATAATAATAATAATAATAATAATAATAATAATAATAATGTATGAAAATTTACAGTAGATATGAATCGTTCAACGGCTGCTCATAATACAGTAGTGACAAATGTAAATAATTTTACAGCTCTATGTTGTATGATAAATTTATTTGCTTAGTTAATGGAGAAATAATACAAAGTATAATAAATAATTATAATATTGATTGCAAAATTTCATATTGATATTGAATTTTATGAGATATTGTCGAATTCATATCAAGATTGATAATAATAGTTATTTATGTAAAATATTAAGTTTTATTGTAAATAATAATATTAATAATAAATAGTTGAATTGAAATTTTTTTTTTAACCAGAAAAAAAAATTGTGAAAAGGCGTTAATTATATAATAATATATTCAATGTATTAATTAAATAAATAATTAAGTAATTATTATTAAATTAATGGATATGTGGAGCACAAGTGCTGTGATGTATTATGGTTGACGTGTTAAAGTAACTCACTGTTCCATGAATATTTGACACGAAATTCTATTCTGTGAAAGCATGGAGTATGGAGAACGATATAGATTACAGAATAAAGTCATTTTCTGTATTTCTGTATAATGAATAAATCAATAATAAAATTGTCAAAATATTGTGATTTTAATGTAATAATATATTAAAAACTATTATAAAATATTTCATGTATAATAAATAATAATAATAATAATAATAATAATGTAAATCGATGAAAAAAAAATGAAAATAAAAATGCATTTCTGTTTTTTCATTTAGAAAAAATTTATAATTCAATTTTTATTTTTTAATTTTTAAAGTTCTCAATTCTACTAGAATTTTCATAGAAGTATATTTTACCATAAAAGAGATTTTTAGGATTGACAACGATTTGTACGAAAGTATTTGCATTATCGAAATAAGTAAAATATTATTTGAAGAAAGAACTGCGTTTTTTGTACTTACGTCCACATTACATTTATTATGACTTGATATATTGACCGTAAATCGCTAGAAATGCAGCAGGGAAGTACTTTGAAACGGGATGTACTATTATTTATGTGCAGTATCTCATGTGACTGTTATAAATATCAACTTTTGAATAGAAAATATTGAAATGACTACGTAGAACATACTATTCACGATTCAATAGGAATTAAATTATCAGACGAAGGTCAACTTCGGTATTAAAACAATGAAATATTGTTTTAGTTGATAGATTTATTTTAATTAATATTCCTGAGTAGAAAATGATTAGAATTCAAATTAGAATCATATCAGAAATACTGGAAAGTTTGAAAAGATTCTATAGAGAGAAAATTTTCAGCAAATATTACCACATTGTTTATAATAGAGATACATTCAGTGGTTTGGTTAGACCGTTCCAGTCGTAATGTTATTTGTGGTTTCAACCAGTCTATGTTCACTCCTTAGGTGTAAAATGTATTACATGGTATTTCAAATGAGAAATTCCGTGATAAATGATAAATGTCTCTCAAATTACAAGTTGTCGCTAAATTACCCTGGCTTACTTTTACCACAATGTTTTTTTTTTCATTTGTTATGAATGTACCATCTTAAACATTCAGACGAAAATTTCAGCCCGGTCCTATAATTAGACTTCTTGAACTCATTATTAACCTTCCATTAGTCTCTCCAAATGCTTTACATACAAATGCGTCGAGCTAGAATTTCTACTTAATATAAAATGCTGATTTTTTATTTCAATAAAAATTATTAATTTACAAATAATTCTATATTCTACAGAAATGTGTAATATTTGGAATTCTTTATTTTTATTGAATAATTAACGATAGTAAATTGAGAGAAATATAGTTCAATAAAAAAGGTAAAAAATTATCTGCATCCGGATAAAATTTGATAAAGTTTAATTGCTACCAAAAAAAGTTGATGCTTTTTGATGAGGGATTTATATTAGATATCGTAATACGTCATATCCTGCCAAATTCAATATGATTCTGATAATAGTCTGGTGTTTTAATATTGCGATAATCATTTCAATGGGATTAATAATCGCTCAAAGTATTCAGTAGAACGTCAATCAATGAAAACTGCAATAAATATTAACATGAATCAATGCACTTGAAAAAGATAAGTAAAGGTAAAACTATAGGAATTTCATCCATGAAGTTATCCATACAACGGTGTGTTCGCCAAGCGATACGTTATCACATGGACGCATGACAGCACTATTGAATTCCAGCAGTCATAGAAAAATGATAAATCATCTATTGTACACGAATTACTAGGTTCTTGCTACAAATCTTAAATTGTGGACGATAAAACAAAACATTACGTTGATTTAACGAGAGGAAGATTTACTGCCAATTTTGGAATCGTAATGATGATCATAAAAGTAAAAGAAATTTTTTTCTCCAATACTATTTTGTAATGTTACGAGAGTTGTTATTAATATATCTTCGAAATAATAGAACATAACGTTTCAATAAAGTTTACACCCTAGTAATTTCTATTGTTTTTCTCTGTAATATACAACGTGAGATATTTTTAACAACTATCATTTTACTTTATTGGTTATTATATAACAAATTATAGAAAATTGAAGTACAGAAGCTGCTTAAGAAAAAAACATTTCTAAGATCAAAGCCCGTGAATTAAAAGGAACTCAAGAAATGTCTCTCCAATAAAAAATTTTTCTCTGATTTTTCCGTCTCCTTTAAATCATAAGTATCGTAAAGATGTCGTTTGGATGCAGATGAAATTCCTGTATTGAATAACTTTCAAGGAAATTATCATAAAAGTTTTTTTAAAAATCTAGCCGAAATGTCGAGAGTCTATTATTTGAGTAATTGTAACTCTAGTTGAAATATTTTTGTGCAGCTTTTGATAAAATTATGATTTATTGAAAATTCATTATTTTTTTTTTTTTTAGAAATTCACTCAATGCTTTAGACCGTATATTCCAGATTACATCAACAATACTTGACATTTCGTTGTGCACGTGACAACCAGTTACGTACATTTTGCAATTGACCTAATCGATACAATAGTAAAGTGAGTGCGACATCAATGTCGTTAGTATTTTTTCTCACTTTACAATTTTCCATCCAATAAGTCTATCAATGCTACATATTTGAAAATACAAAAAAAAAATGTGTGATAAACTAAAAGTATAAAATTCTAGGTAACTTTGTCATGCAATCACCACTTGATATTTATTCTCTAGATAATCTGAAACGCGATCAATTTTGATTTTTTTTTTTTTCTATTCACGTTATATGTGTAGATCCTCAATAAAGAAAAGTTTACACAACTGACAAAATTCACATCAAACATTTTGGTGCAATCAAACTGCAAATCAGTGTCAACTATAATTATCTGATGGCCGTATTTTTCGTAGAAAAATAAAAAAAAATTTGTCAGGTGAATCCGATAAATAACTAAACTATTGTTCCCAGATGTAAATGAAAAAATTGAACAATCTAGCCAAAGTATGCAAGAGTGAATATTTCAATAAGACATATTAAAGTTTTTCTCTCTATGAAAGTGGTGTTGTATGTAAAACTACAAAAATTTTTTTCATTTTCATGATTTAAGGCTAGTGCTTTCGTGCGAACACTTGAATTTATGCGAAAAACGAAACAGTCTTTAAAGTTATTTTTTTTTTGAAGTGTTGGTTTCTTTTTTAATACAAAATAATAAACGGAATTTATTTATCAAAATAAAAATATGTTTTCATATTTTATGATCATAATTAATTTAAGTATTTCATAGATATTTTGAAAAGGTATTTCAACAATTTAAAAATTGTAAAAAATTATAGAAAGTTAAAATCATGAGTGTATATAGATGATCCAGATTAAAATGCAGTATAGCCCTGAGGCAACTGGTGAAGGAAACATCACGGACTTCATTTTATCTAAATTATTCCGGAAGAAGATAACTGGCAGGATGCTATCATGATCGTATAGAATATTTTATACTTTTTTAGCAATGAACCGTATCTACACGGAGAAAAAATTCCAATAAAAATTACCGTGCTCAGCACAACAATCCACGCGCAAATGTCAATTCCCTAAAAAATTAAGACAACCTTCAAAGAAAAATTAGTAATCCTTTTAAAATTTTTATTATAGATTCAATATTTATTAAGAAGAGTAAAAGTAAAAATTCTTATGCAGCACGGTAATATTCGATAAATATTAATTTTTATTCAAACTTTAAACAAAAATTAGTAAGTGACTAGAAAAAAATGAGAATCTGTATATAATTTATTATGATCCGTGTGGTAGGAAAAATTCGGGTGCTCTCCTATAATTTTTTCTATTCTCGAGAGTTTCCGTGCTGGGTCGGGAATCTTCGAATTATCGGTCCAACACAATCTTTCTTTGTATTGTAAGACCGTTCACACAATCAAAAATATAAGCCGTAAAACGTACAATTTAAGACGTACGCGTGCATACTAACATCATAATAAGTTAAAAATTGGTTTGTACGCATGCGTACATCTTACGGCTTTTGTTTTTGATTGTGTGAACACCCTCAGTGCTATAGTTACTTTTTCCATATTGTAAACAAAGATGACATTCATATTTTTCGTTACGATTCAATATTGGCGGCAACACGTTATATCTTAACAATTTATGATAAGCTTAAACGGATTGACGCGGTGGACTCATGGGTAAGCGTCAGCTTGACACACGATGGGTCGCGGGTTCGAGTCCCGGCCGAGACAAAAGTCATTTATATGATTTTTCTCGGGCCACCGTGAGCGGGAGAGGAAGATCTCTTCGGAGAGCCGGGTGGTTGTATCGACGACACAGGTTTTCTGCGTAAGATCCCGATCGTAGGGATAGGGGGGGGGCAGTATTGTAAAACGTGTGCCGTATTTCATTCCAACGAATTAATTAGTTAAGAAAGTTAATTATCAATGAACCTAATTTATTTATTTATTTGTTTATATAACCAAAAAAATTATCACTAAACTTAAATAAAATTGTTTGTCGGTTACGTAGTTATCACAGCTAACGTTACTAAATTTTCAGGTGCTGTGGAACACTAAATTTTCTGGTGCTGCCAAAGTAATTTTCAAAAAACTGAATGATACATTTTCTTATGTAACTTATAATTTTTGTATGTTGATCATTACTTTTTACTTTTCAGTAAGTTTGAACTCACATTCTTGAGCAGCACGGTAATTTTTGTATGGATTTTTAAATAAAAATTAACGGAATTTTTTCTCCGTGTAATAAGCACGAAAAATAAAGATTCAAATTCGATTTATTATCTATTTATAATCAATACATTATTGGGTAAGTGAAATAAGTAATTATTTTGAATCAAAAAACAATTTACCATAAAATTATTCCCGTAAGCAAATTAGATACTAGTTATTTTGTTTAAACAAAACAATATTTGAAAATTTGTCTAATTAATATTAAAAAAACGACTTATTAAAAAAAGTTATACAATAATTATCAACAAAAAAAATAAATAATTAAAGAAAATTAAAATATGAAATTGTATTACATTCAACTAATTAAATGAATAAAGAAAAAATCATGAAGGAAAAAAAAAAGTAGAAAGGAATTTTATCAATAATTGCTTTGATTTTACTTCTATCGAAATCAATCAAGTGAGATACCGTTCATTAACTCAATTATAATTTCAATCAAATCGACTTTCTTGATTACAAAGACTAATTGATCATTATTAAAAGATCACTTTATGCGAATAAAGATTATTTTCAACAAAGCTTTACTAGATATAACCTTATTTACAAGAGAATAATTACAAGAAAATAACAAGTAGAATATCGTTAAATCCATCGTAAATAAAAAAGTAGAAGATTTTTTCTTCATTATTATTAACCATCAAAAAAGTACAAAATAATTCTTTTTAATGTCATTATTTGATCTAAAGAGAAATTGACTACAAAGCGAAGATTTGTATTTAACATTAACGAACGGTACAATAAATTTATAATCTGTACAATTGTTGATCACAGTAATATCATTCTCTGTGCCTTATTCCAAAAGAAAGGTAAAATTTTGAGTACCATATATTGTATTATATTGTAGCAAGATACCTGCTAACTCACTCAGACCGTATTATCATACAATGCATATTAACTACACAATAATGCACACTTCTGTACAATAGGACCTTGGATTACATTCCATAAATGGTATGAAGAGATAAATACATATATATATAATTTTGTCATACTGAAATGTGGTTGACAATCCAACGTATGATTTGATAACAAAAAAAAATCTAAAATACCTACAGAAATACCTGAAATATTTCCATTAGCATATTTATCATTATTAAATGATTCAGATTGTTTGAATAACTTATTTCGTGTATCACAACTAGACTATTTAAATACGTTGACTTGTAACTACTTTGAGTTGATGAAGGAACTTTATTCAAGGTCCAACGAATGATTTCAACAAGATATAAATAGTGAAACCAAAAAAAAAAGAAAAGAAACAAGATAAATAATTACTTCAAGTCTTACTTTAAGTTGCTCTTAAGTAGGATTTTTTTTTAGTAAAAGTCTCCACTGAAGCTTTCCTAACACGATTCCAATCTTTCAATATAGAATTCAATCAATTCAGGCTTGGTTATGGACATTTATCACAGAAAAAGATGGTTACAATTATAAACAATAAGGATAATAGATAATGTCAATTCCGTGAGCTGATGATGTCTTTACCAGCATCTATCTACTTTACGTAACTCAGTTGTGACCGTAAAGCCAGATTAGTAGTCCTGGAATTCTCTTTGTTCAAAAGCATCAACAGTGACTGCTGGTCATCAAAGGTTTCAATGGCTACCAGATTAATATTGATGTCCAGTCGAAATATGATACGCTTCGAGAAATCAATCACTCATGTTGAATTATTGACTCTTTTTCAATGATTTGATGGGAAATATTCTCTGATTTATTAAGCCTTGTCAATATGTTCTAGAATGATTAGACTCACATACAATTATTCAAGTTGCTTAAATGTTTGCTTTAGTGTCTTTCAATATGTATCTATCTACATAACGTATCGATGAACCATTTAATTGATAAAACTTTGAAGATCATTCTCAAGATGTTGTCAAAATTAAGCTATATGTGTACAAACTTTAACTGGGAATATCTCAAGAGTCCTTCAAGAAAATTCAACATCAAATCAATAAACCTTTCGTATTTCATCATCAATCGAAGTTTGTAATCAATTGAATTATAATTAAGATGTCATGATAAATGATTCACTCTTGTAGAACAAATGTTGATTCATTTCTTGTTCAAGATTTGACCAATGTCTAATGCAGTAGTTCAATGTTGAATCAGGACCAAGTTGATTTTCATTTCTACTGGGATTAACAGATATTCTTGTGAAAATACTTTAAACAAAAATAGTTAAATTATTTATCAGTATAATTGCTCTGAAGTTTTATATAATTTGATAGAAATTTATTTTAGTGGTAGTGAAAATATATTATAGTGTATATACTATAGTTTCTCTACATGTCGTTATTTCATTTTCATTTCAGTTCCTCGCCCATATTAATTAGAATAACTAGTTCTTCTTTTGTTTACGTTTCATTCGTATCAAAATCAGTCTTCCATAAGTCGTTCATTTATTTACACTATAACGTTGCTCCAAAACTGTAAAATAAAAAAAATCAATCTTGAAATAAAGTAAAATTGAAAGTGTATTCTTAATTATGACTAGTACAGCTCAATATCGTCATATCATGATGATTGGTATTGGTGAACCACCTACAAGACTGTTCACACTTCATGGACTGAATGATGAAGAATTAAAAGCAGTTTCCGACGAACTTGGATCCTGCTGCATATCTAATGAAGAATTAGTAGATGGTATATTGTATTTTATTTATTTTTAGTTATCATTTTTATACCAAAAATATAAGTGAATCTTCTGACAACAAAAAAGAGTAATCAATTTATTCAATTATTATAACAACAATTAATTTAAATTTGTGTTTAATTATTTTATATTATAATAATCAATTATTCAAATGTATATAAGCATATAAACTCACTTTCAATATAATCTTATTTTCAGTTTGGGATTCACCGACTCAAGCTTTGAATGGTTTAGGTAAATTGGGCTACCAAGTTGTTACTACAACTTATGTGGCAAATTCAAAGAAGCTCATTTGGATGTTGGTGAAAACCATTTAAATTATTTTTTAATGAGATTCAGGGAAATTAATTACCAAGATACAATGAAAAAGTTATTAATATTGTTTTGGGTAAATTGAAAAATATGATGGGAAAGGTATTTTGATTATATAAATGTGGAACAACTATTTTACATTGAAAATAATTGAACAATGAACGAGAAAAAGGACTTGAGGTCAGGCTACTTAGAATTAATAATAAGAGAAAAACTAAATAAGCGAGATTTTAATAAATAAAATATTTGAAAAGAGTTTAAATTCTCCTTCAATTATTTTACTATAATATTAAAATATTTTGTTTTTAAATTAAAACCAACAAAATTTCAAAAGTTTTCTGCTTGAAAATTAATAAAAGTTTTGAATTAAATTAAAAAAAAATTATTATCCTTTTTCATCAGTACATAAATATATTTCACAACTATTTACTTCCTCTATAATTTTATATTTTTTTTTTTCTTATGAAAATAAAACTCTTTTAATATTGACTTTAAATCCGATCATCTGTTATGTCAAGTCTTAATGTAATTATGATCCAACCAATTAATCTATAACTTCAACTAACTAGTGAGTTATATTACTAAAATATTTAGCATTGAATATTTCACATTTGATTGATTCTGGTGCAGTAGTTTATTATTATACTTTACTACTTACAAAAGTTTCATGACGTATTTTTATTAATTTAAAATTAATTAAATTATAAATTAATTAAAATTTTAAAACAAATAAAAAAACCGTAGTATTAATTTCACTAATGCTCTTTGTCAACTCTCATCATTTTATCTCGTACAAGGTTCCATGTTTTATAAAATTCTTACTTTTCTTAATTTAAATTTCTGTATGGTGCCACAGCTCTCAAAGACAATAGTTAATATGCAGTATTATTATTACCAATGTAATTATTGATGTTAAATGATGTATACATGAGTTATGTAAAAATATAACCAAAAGTTAGTCGTTGTAATTTATATTACATGAATAAATTCTCATGAGGTGCATTCAATCATAATTTGTAATTTACATGTCATTCTAGTGTGATAGATAATCCCGCGACGATGCATCTCGGAGTTTAATACATTGAATAAATTGATTGTAGATACCTGTATCTATTGCCATAGTTTCACAGAAAGGCTATTAAGAGATATGAGAAAACACTGAAGGCTACGTTTAAACACATAATGTCCATTAAATGGTAATGCTTTCATTTGCTTTTACGACTGTAACTATCAACAGAAACATGATTTCATTATGAATCATTAGGCTATAAAATGTGATGCATTAATAAAATACCAACCACTTTTTTAAAACTTTAATAATGTTTTATTTAAAAATTTTCCTAGGGTAAATACACCATTGGATGTACAGTTGGATGCAAATAAGCAAAAAGATTTCCGACAATTTATTAAACCACACAAAGTTGAGCTTATTTGTATTTGGACTCTTACACTTCTTTACTTGAATATTAATTAATAAGAAAATATATAAAACAAATATTTTGAAATAATTTTGATAAAAGTTTTCGAAGATATAATTTAATGTTGTCAAATATTATTTATTTAAAATTAATTTATAAGTGTGTTCAGTTGAGCTTAAAATATTTTTATTACATTTAAGTTTTTGGTTTTTTATAATTTCTAAAAATTTGTTCTTTCATTCGTTCAGTTATTCTACATTTTATAATTATGATGACTAATATTTCACAGTTAAACAATGGATTTCTATTACTTGTTTTCTTTTTTTCAGAAAATAATAAAAGGCATGCATATTTATAAAAGTTATTTAAGTCAATATCGATGCATATTCAGATCAATATTCTAAAAAATTCAAACATAAAAATGACAAAAAAAGTGACACTTCTAAAATTCAGAATTTGTAGTTCGAAAATTAATGAACTAGTCCAATAGGTATTTTTTGCTCTTAGTAATTGATATTTCAGTGCAAGCGAGTAAGATTGTTTTTTATTTTTTTTTTGAGTAGTGTTGCAGCAGTCTGAGTTACACTTTTTTTCCCTGCACGAGCTTCCATTGTTTGAGATAAAAAAAAAATCCTACGAAAAATGTGACGTGTACGTGACTCTTAAAAAAAAACTTCTTATCTTTATTTACAATGTTTTTTTGCTAATATTTCCATCTCTTATTTTGCTTTTTATTACTTTAATCAAACAATAAGCTAAGTATTAAGCAAAATAAAGATTGAAAACAATCATTTTTGTTGATTTTATCAGTCTCTAATTGTGAGAGTAATCAACATTCTGGAAAAAGGGTTTACATTTTTGTTATTTAAACTTAATTAAAAGTTTTATGAATAGTCGTAAAAATAAAAGTAACAAAAATAAATAGAAGTGGATAATAATAATAATTTTTACTCTGGAAAGTGAATTCATTGGAGGTCCAAGTTGGAAGGCAAAACAGAAAAGTATTTAAGTTGACTAGTTGAAATTAATTAAATAACAGAATCAACGGGAATCGTAGCTATGAAACCAGAACTGACTCGATCAACAATTTGTCTTTTGTAGACGATTTACGACATGTACTTTCGATTCTACTGCAAACCTATAAAACTACTGGCCAATTTACCTTTGGTTTTACGTACTGCACACTCTATTGCCTGTGATGTAAGGATTATTCGAATTAATCCTCTTCTATCTATTCTGATACAATTGAAACTCCAACAAAAACGTGTTATTTGTTTCTAAGCATAAAAAACGAAATTCACTACTAAATAAATAGTTGGTTGAGCAAAATGTTTCAATAGATTCAGTTCAAAAGTTCACAACTATTCAATGAATAATCTTTGAATGAATGAAACGGGAAGTAAATTATTTGAAGTTGGTGAAAAATAAAAAGTAGTGTAATTTTGCAAATACAATTAGAAATGTAGAACAAAAGATGAATAGATATGGCAAATGTCAGAGTTTCTCTTTTCAATGTTTCATCGACCTTTTTCTGACTTATAAAACTACTCTTAAATGCATCGGTTTGTTGAAAGTCACAAGGAAAAACTGTCGGAAAAGCTGATCTCTTGGATAACTGCGTCAAGTTGTTTATTTCAAGTGAATCGAAATTTGTGAAGTACTTCCATTTTGTTACTGACAAGTACATTTCATCCCTTTCTAATAATCGATAGTAACGATAGTTCAAAAGAGAAATTTCTTTTATCAATAACTTTGTGTAATTAATCAAATCACAATGCTATCAATGACTACTATTATTATCATGATTAATTCATTCTAATTCTTGTTGCCATTTAAGGCAGTTTTATCACTTAAAAAAGACTCCAAAAAATGTAATTTAAATATGATATTCTTAAAAGTGTTATCAATAAATTTCAATCAAACAAAAATTTAAATCGTTCAATAGTTTAATAAAAAAACTGGGAATTAAAAATGAAGTTTTATGATTTTTTTTGATGAGAGTTTAGCGTATTTTTCACCTATATTATTAAATACTCAAGACTTACACACACAGCAGATGTGCAAATAACACATGTTTCATGCAAATTAATTTCAAATAATTAATTAAAAGAATGTTTTGTATGTTATTAAATAGTTTCTTTATTAACAATTGTAATACTTCTTTTTTTTTAATTTTATTGCAAGATTTTTCATATAGCTTTGTTCAATTATAAATTATTAATTTCAAAGTTATTTGTAATTTTACAAAATTTTACAAATGTATTCATATTCCATGTAATAAATATAAATTAAAATTTTTACATCATTTATCGATATTAATATTTATTTTAATTAAAATAAACAAATTATTTATACATTTTAACTCTTAAAAAATAAATGAGTGAAAAATTATACTGCAAAAATACCAATCCATTTTTGGTGAGTATGATTTATAATTAAAAGACGGATAAAATTTAAAATCAATAATAAAATGAATGACAATAAAATTCTAAATAAAATTACAAATGAAAAAATCTGAAATTATGAAGATGTTGTAATTAAAAATAATGAACTAAATATGAAAATTTAAATTTAATTACAAGAGTAATTGAATTTAATGTATCCCATTAAACTGAATAAAAGAAGTTAAAAAATGATGATAATAACAACAACAGTAATAATTACAGTTGATAAAATTAAGAAATACCATTCACTAACCTAATTTACTTCTTTTTGGGATAGAACATTTTAAGTTTGGCACGTGCTTGGAATAAATTGTGTACAAATCGAGCCTGTCTATGCCAACTTTTTGTACTTTTTTGTCGAATTATTTAACGTATCTGACGAAAATACCTCACTAAGTTGAACAATGGTCTTTCAACTAGTTGAAAGACAACGGGTAGAACTTTTATCAAGTGCGTCAATACGTGCTTTGCACTTTCCTATCGATGCAGAGTTGATTCCACTCGGTATATTGATTTTGAAGTAAAGGTAAGTGAGCTCTGAGACATCTTTACCCACTTTTATACAATATCTAATCCTTACATCGTCTCTCTTCTTTTTTTCTCTAACAATGTTGTAACAATATATAACAATGATCTCATAATTATTATAAACTTAAAAAAGCAAATCGTATTAAATTCAATATTTATTCGTATTAAATTTTCAGAGACAATGACAAATTGCTTAGTTTACTCACCAATGGAAATAACGTGTTTCATAAATACTTCACTACTGGGGTAGACCCAAGTATAATTGCTTGAAGAATGAATTGAAGTTTTCCTCCATCGGAAGATTTAATTTAAGCTTTTGAAATGATTGGAATTTCGTGACTTCTTAAAATCCATCCATGATCGAAGAAGGTATTTATTATACTATATTTATAACGTTTTAAATAAAACTTCAATCTTTTTTTAATTTCTCTGATAAAAATGTAAAAAAAAACTGGTGTTCAAAAATTGAAAAACAAATTTTTTAAACTTCTAAAGACTAAATTGCAACGTGGATTGATTTAAATTAAAAAAAAAGAGAATATTCAATGAAAATTCAAAGGCTATAACTGCATGCACTATTAGTTTTAATAAAAGTGCCTGAAGTAAACACAATGTTCGGCATCTAGAATAAATCACTAGAGTACTTTTTTATGAGTTTATAAATGCAACAAGCATGTGTGTTTAATTTATAATTCACTTTGATGAACGTGTGCTTTGAATTTTTTATCAAATAATAAATTGAATTGTATAAAAAAAATATCAATTAAATATGAATGTTGTGTGTATATTCACATATTTGATGGTTGTTTTTGATGGATTACTAATGGAAATATTTAATCCAATCAAATAACCTTGATTAATAGTTAATAAATATTCACTTCAATGGTACACTTTAATAAATATCTATTTTCATCACTCATGCGGGATAACTACTACTATACCGCACGCATTTCCGGGCGCAAACTCTCCGATTGTCCACTGTATGGGCTTGGGAGCAATAAAACCCCGGGTTTTATGAAATAACCGCACGGAGACTTAAGAATAACGCACGGATACTTAAAATGAAAGTAAACTTTAAGGATTATTTTGTCTAAATCAATCCTTCTATTTTTCTTTTTATGATATGTCACGTGTTCAACATCTGTCTAGTAGTTTTCAAGTAAGCAAGAATATTTTTCAAGCTAGATGCGTATAAATAAAGAGCCAAACAGTCGTTACGATAGTTTAAGATTATTTAAATGATTTTCTTTCGTCCATATTGTTCATAATAGACGATCATAAACATTGTCCCTTATCACTCATCTTGAAGCGTGCGTTATTTAATTTTCTAAAAAACCATTCGCCCTTAAATATCATTGTTCTGAGAATCGTTGAAGAATTTAGTCGAGTGGAGTTAAGATTAAATTAGATGATGGTCAAATTATACATTTACTTTTTCCAAAGTGTACCAACTTTATTATAAACATTAATTCACGAAGAATGAGTGAATAAATTGAAAAATAAAATTAAAAAGATTTGAATAATTTTTTTTTTGTTGCGGGGGGCTCCGCCTCCAAACCCCCTGTTTTCCTCCCCCCGACCACCCCTTCAAAACCCCCCAAACGAACCCCCTGCCGCACTCGTAATGAAAAGTAGAATGTGTAACTAGGGCAATACCTAGCTAATTGCCCATGATGACAGCTAACGCACTCGCTTCGCTCGTGCGTCAAACCCTGCCATCGTGGGCAATCGGCTAGTTACCGCCCTAGTTGCACAATATACTATTGTTAATAATAAATAACTCCTCTCCTTTGGTGTTTCATTTTCAGTATACCTTAGATAACCTAAAGGCATTTAATTTCCAACTGAATATTTTTATAATTTTAAATAAATAGACACCATCAAGAACCAAGATTGACTTATTTCTAATATCTCAAGATATGAGATGCTAATAAGATTATCTAATGAAGCTAGGATAGAATTAGAAAGTTTACGAATTCTTTTTGTTCTAAAATAGATTGATCAAAAAGCATCTTATATCAAAGTATCATAAGAGCTAAATTACAAAGATACAAAGTACTGTAATATGACACACCCTGTCAAATCTGATACAGTCCTGATGGTATTATGGAATGCTTTTGAATTGTTCTACTCATGTAACCCAATGATGAATGAGAGTAGGATACATTAGCCTGATGTTGGATCAAGAATGAGCTAATTTGTGTCTCCATGGGCATCAATGGACTAATTATAAGTGAGTTATTACTGAAAATCAATTGATTGATGTTTAAGATGGATAATTCAACTAATTGGAAGATGAATGATTAATCAATAGAAGTACAAAATAGCGGAAACAATTTTTGTTTTGTCACGTACACATTTGATATCTGGTTAGATCTCCACCGACCCAAGCAATTAATCGCATCAGGAGCTGCGTATCAGAAACGTGACCATCTTCATATACCCACTGCTGTTAGATCTTTCTTGCTATCGTATCACGTTTGTACCTCTACGAACACCCTTGAGGTGCTCATAAAGACGATTTACTACATTCGTTAAAAAATTCATTATGCTGTCCTAAAGATGAATGTTTCATTTTATCAAAAGTATGTCATTAATAATCAAACATTTCTAGTACTTTAAATTACATATTAGATGAATAATTATCATTAAGAGTTTGTTTTTTTTTATTCTATTAATTTATTGAGAGGACAGTTGAATGGATGAAAATTAAACTAAAAGACGGAATTTAGGAGAACAGAGTAGCTGGAGAACATTATAAAGTGGATGTCAGGTAAACGACTGAAGCCAAATGACTTGATGAGATTTATCGGGAAGATTTATCACATGACATGAATGCAATGTTCCTTTTAAATATTCTCTTGTAGATAAATTATGATTAATGAAGTCAAGAGTATAGACGTTTATGTGAAATTTTGTTATAAGCAGAAAGCCATTAAATACCAATATGAATAAGATCAAGGTAAATTGAACTCCAAAAGTGAAATAAATCTTGCTAATCAATCCAACATGTTGAGAATAGTATATTTCACACCTAGGGAGGAAAAGTAGACTAGCTCAAACCACGTGTAAAATTACAACCCGAGCCGAAGGCGAGGGGGGTAAACACGTGGTTTAAGCTTGTCTAATTGTCCTCCTTAGGGCTGAATATAATTTTTCGTCATACCTGAGTGGAAAGTTCAACCCCTCTCCAATGGAAAAGTGAACTTTCCGCGCAGGCATGACGAAATAGTATATTTCACACCTAGGGAGGAAAAGTAGACTAGCTTAAACCACGTGTAAAATTACAACCCGAGCCGAAGGCGAGGGGGGTAAACACGTGGTTTAAGCTTGTCTAATTGTCCTCCTTAGGGCTGAATATAATTTTTCGTCATACCTGAGTGGAAAGTTCAACCCCTCTCCAATGGAAAAGTGAACTTTCCGCGCAGGCATGACGAAAAAAATTTATTTATCTATACGAAAAATGTAAATCTTTGGTAACAAAGAAATTTCTATTCAGTAAAAGAAGAAAAGTGATTTATTTAATATAATTAAACATTTAATGTGGAAAAAAAAATTCATAAATAACTCCTGGAATTTTTTTTTACTTTTAACCTTTTAGAGTTCGATCTCCTCAGGTTCTTTACCTCATTTCAACTTTTCCATTTATCTTATAGAATATGCATCAACGTCAACAACACAATATATCAAAAGTAAGTCATAAATAGATTGATCTTTTTTAATGGACTGAATAATGCGCAAGACTTTTTTTTGCAACATTTAGGATTTATTCATCAATTTTTTTTTGTAAATTTTTAGTCGTGAGATTAAGAGAACTTTGATAATTCCAAGTTATTAATTCACTTTGCCAAGTAAAAGGAGATGGAATTACTCAAACGTTTGTACATATTGTTTGCAAACACAATAAACTAAATTCTCTAAGTTATTCTAAGAGGATCTCACAGTTGAGGGTTCTGGAGATTAATGTGTGACAACGAAACGTTTGTGCATTGCAAAAAATTTCAAGTGCTATAATTTCATCTTAAATAATAACTTGACTGATGGACAATATATATGTATACATACAATTAGGAAATAACGTAATGGTCAAACTTTGGAATAATTAATTTAGAGTAGTGATTGGAGTACACATTTCAGATGCACTTTCACAAACGAACTCTTAACTTTGAATTAAATGCCTGATGAAAATACATTTAGGTAGAGTGGCGGAATAAACTTTCATGAATCCACATTTAAGAATATTTAGTGAATTTTTAACAACTTTTAATGGAAAATTAAAATAAAAAATGTTTCAAAAATTGATTTGAAGTAACCTGTTACCATGAAAAAACAAAAAAAGAATTCAATAATTTTTTATTCAAGAATTACTCAAATTGAAAAATGGAATGGACTCTTTTTTTTATTGGAAAAACTGATAATCCACTCAAAATATCATACTAAAACATGAAAAAAAGATTTAAAAAGAAAAGTACTTTAGAGTATTGCATGTAGATTCATTTGAATATTATTTTACCTTTTTAAAAGTTTTTTTTTATGGAGTATAATCAAAACGTAAGAGTGGATAAAGTATCAATTGTAAGATACTTTTTTTTTTTTTAAATAAATATTTAAATTCATATTAAAAAAAATTTTTAATAAAAATTGCTTTAATTTTGTGAGTGAACTAATAATAAACCAGTGTAAAATTATCCAACTTTAAGCAAGAGTTACTTTGAAAAGAGCCAACTAAACCTACTTTTAAGTAATTTCACAGCATTTTGCTGTCAAATTAAGTAATTTTTACCTCACCTTTAATTTATTTTTAGTTTAGTCCCAGTCTGTAAATTATTAAAATCTGTATTTTGCCGAGTATATGGTATTATGTATACATATTATACTGTAACAACTTTAATAATCAATAGAAATGATTACTATTGATTTCACAATGAAGTTTTTAGTTAGATAGACAGTCGACGTGCACGTGATTTTGTGATATGACAAGAGAGGACATGACATTATTCGGTCTCATGCAGCATGCATAAATTACTTTATAATTTACAAAAATTTTAAGAGATCTGAATCGTTTATAAACTCAAAGAGCGATGTAATGATAAAAATGAATAAAAATGTCTCTCTTTTTACCAACGCTTTTTGATGATCCACCCATTGATCTGTCACTGGTTTCTTTTTCTCTTCCAAATTCTAGGTCTTGTAATCTTCGTGACACTCTAGACGTAATAAGAAGCAATCAACTTTTTGCATAGTAATTTGTGAAGATCACAAGCAGCTCTGGTTCTAGCTTTGTATAATACTGAAAAGGTTCAGCTAGAAGAATTAATCAGGCTCTGATACTCAAAGAGTCTAACAGCTTAAATGATCAGTACCAGATTAAAAGAGCCTATTATATCAAGTTTGAATTAAGTACTGCGATTATAATTTGATCTGGTTACTGATAAATAACAGTAATATAACTGAAACACAATCTTCCTTCATTGAAACATGAAGACAATTTATTTAATAATTACACCTTTTATGAATTTGGAAAGAAAACAAGAACTTCTACTCTCTTTAAGTCTATGTAAGTGTGAATGTAAATATAGGTCTAGAAAATATGTGTAAAAAGACTACTGACTTATACATGTCAATTTTTAATCTGGGTCTTTATGCATCGTAGGTCCCGGTCCACAGATTTACCTAGGACTTTGATGAATTGTCGAAAACCTGTAGAATATGAAAATAAGTATAACTTTTATCATATGGTGATGATGGTACAGGGTTGATCGAGGGCTCATATGGAAGATCTGGACGAAAGGGAAAGAGTAGATATCGTGAAAATCATAAATAGATCATAATTTATGCAAAAATTAAAGCAAGTTCCCGTTTTACCCCATTTCAGGGCCGAAATAATTGATTTTTCGTATGTTTGATCTGATTCTGTATTTCTACGCATTGAGACGAAGAGAATGAGTGGTCAAACTTGAAAATCGGACAACTTTGATTTTTCACCCTCAAAAAATGGCAAGTGGTACTTGCCTGACTCAGTCAGAGTAGAGTTAAAAAATCATCGTTTCTTCGACTTTAGAACTCTATAACTCTCATACAAATCATCAAATAATGATTTTTAAGAATTATTTAGAAACTTCAAAATCTGAGCTAAAGATATATGTTCCTGAAAAACGTTTAAAAAATTTATTTCACCCTTAAAATTGCCAAAATAATTGAAAACTTCCAAAAAAATGTGATTATTTTTTATATTTCGGCGATTTCAAGGGTGAAATAAATTTTTTAAACAGTTTTCATGGATTTGCATATTTAGCTTAGACTTTCAGATTTTTAAAACGTCCTTAAAAACGATTATTGGACCGTCCGTTCATGAGTTATAGGGGTTCAAAGTCGAGGGGATGATTATTTGTAATTTGTATCCAGTTTTACCCGTTTTTAAGGGTATTAAAGTGAATTTTCTTGAGCTGGGCCCCGATTCCGTATTTCTACGCATCAAGACAAAGAGAATGAGTGGTCGAACATGAAAATCGGAGTACCTTTATTTTTTGGGGGTGAAAAATCAAAGTTGTCCGATTTTCAAGTTTGACCACTCATTCTCTTCGTCTCAATGCGTAGAAATACAGAATCAGATCAAACATACGAAAAATCAATTATTTCGGCCCTGAAATGGGGTAAAACGGGAACTTGCTTTAATTTTTGCATAAATTATGATCTATTTATGATTTTCACTATATCTACTCTTTCCCTTCCGGCCAGATCTTCCATATGAGCCCTCGATCAACCCTGTACCATCATCACCATAGAAGTCATGCAATTACTACAGTTTGTTCTTTGCATTTCACATTGTAAACACTTTGAGTGTTTAGTTTTCAAATACTTGAATTTGCAGTGAAGAAATAATATCATCTGCTATATAAAACTAATAAAAGCACGAGTGTCATTCTTAAAAAGAATGTTCCTTTTTTCATTTCCACTTTCTTTTAAGATTACTACACGTTTGAAAGTACATATAATAACTGTAGATCTACTCTATCTTTTCAAAACTGTATTCATAATCTAGAATTATACTTCGAGTAAAGATAGTCTTTTTAAAATTTCTATTAATCTATAGAGATATGAAGTTGTGAATTATATTATACGTAGTTTAAAAACTTCAAAATTTTATACTTATTAAACCAGCAGACCGTCTTACCTTGATCTCTCTGACTACTTTTTCAATAATGTTATTAAAAGATAAGAATGAAAATTACTTTTCATGGCTTAATCCTCATAAAAAGTGTCAACTATTTTCTGTAGTCTACTCCTTTCTTAAACATCAAGTATCTGAACAATTTAATCTCAATTAATGTAATTTGATAGCCATTCATACTGCTATAATGGTGAAGAAATTCAGAAAAGATGAAAATTGATGAGAGGAGTCATGTGAAGAGGAATAGTTGGCACGAATATATCTTTCTTTTCTTTGGGTTGAAACGTCAAAAGCACTAACAATTTATCCCTGTACGTTCAGGATTTTTTGCTCTCGATTCCACGGTTGAATCTGAAATTTTGAACTATTATCCCAGATTTCTTATAATAAAATGCAAATAAGAATGGGTAAACAAAATTTATGAAGACGTTATGGAAAAAATAAAATGAAATATTCAAATAAGAATAAAGTTTATTTCTTCTTATCATTTATTCTGTTAAAAAAGAAAATGAGTATTATATCTACTTAACCAAGTTCAATGTCTCTATCTGACATGTAACAAGTAACCTTTACTTACATTCATTCAGAGTACAATTCTCTAGGGGACCTTAAAGTGTAACGAATTCTCCAAGTGTCTAGTGTTCACACTGTATATATTTGTATTGAGAACAAGCTTACTACCAGAAGCAATGCCAATTGAGCTTTCGTGTGTAGTAAAGAGATTCTAGATAATCGATTGAGTACTTAGTCGATTAATCACCTATCGAGGTAATAATGGATGCCAGAAATGCATTATTTGTAATCAATCACTTTATTCATTATTTGTAAAATTGTATTAGAATTATTTCTCAAATTACTTTTATTAAATATTGATTGTAATATTTATAGATAGAGACTCCACTCATTCATCATGATATGTCTAGACTACTCACTGGTTCGTCTACCCAAAATAAGTCTGTACTACTGAATATTTTTTGCAGAAGCTTCATTACTTTTTTAAACAGTTTATTTTACATGATATTTACATTTTATTATAGTATCATTGTTTGTCATAATTTCTGAGATGAATTATGTTAAATAAATATCCTGAATGATTCTATAGGTTTATATAAAAAGTTATTCCCTTTCCAGCTGAAATATTAAAAGTAAAATAAACATGGTTCCTTTTTTGCATTGCTTGCGATTGTTTTGAATTTTATAGTGGTATGAAAAGAAATATGATATCATGGTATAAAAATAAAAATCATAATAAAAAAAACTGTAACATTGATTTATGTAAATGTGTGTTGGGGAGAGAATTGGTTTAGAAAAACAGAGTTTATTCTTTTCAGAACTGATGAATAATGAAAAATCGTGTGATTGATTGAAAATTGCTTTATTATCTTAACCTGTATACTGCACTCTTCGAGTTTCACTCTAGAATTGCATATGAAGTAGAATCCACCCCAAGCATTTACGATCTCAAATAACTTTTAAACTATTGATGTTTTCGGGAAAATTGTTATAGAATTTTTTATAGTAAAATTCATACTTTCCAACACAGTATTTCAAAAAAAAGAAGGTAAAAAAATTTAAAACATAAAATGTGCATTTGAAAAGGTTGAAGATAAAAATGTATGGATTTACTGAAATCGATTGGCATGGGTTTTATGCTTTAAGCATTTTTATCATATTTTATTTAATCGATTACATTTTGAATAACATTTAGTTAGTAGTTGTAAGTATTTAATGAATAAAGTTTAAATTAATATTTGACTTTATTAAATAGACTGGAATTAATCAAAGTACTAATTTATTTGAAATAATCCATTTCTTGTGAAGTTAATTAAATTATTATTCGATTAATAAAGCCTCAGATGACATTTATTTCTCAAAGCTTTTCATAAGAATTTTATTTTGTATTAATTTTTATTCATTGAATTATTTGTCTATAAGTAATTTTAAAAAATTCTATAATTTACGATTTATTACTTATACATGCGAAACAATTTCTATGGGAATAAGAGAAAAAGTATTGATAAATATTTATCAATAAAGAACGGTAAAATGTTAAATCAGTGTTTGGTGATGCTAATTATTACTTTGTTCGTACATGTACTTATTTTAATTTATAACATACAAAAACGTGAAACATATTTTCCAAATATTGAAATTAACTTGTTGCATTATTTTCTGCTTTACTAGCAGCAGTATACTTACCAATACAAATTTATGTATGAATAGATTTATAGGTAGGCACAGCCATTTAGTTCAAATATCAGTTTTTATGAGAAGATAAATAAATACAACCGAACATCATTTCAGCTTTAAAATAAAAATCAACAGCATAGAAAAATTTTTTCTAAAGAAAAGCTAAAAAACTGTTATGAATTCATCATTTAATAATTTATTTCGTTCTAATTATTAATAATAAATGATTTGTTAACTTCTTTATTTTTCAATTTAATTAGATGAATTAATTGATTTTATATAAGGTTTTGTTAATATCTAAGGTAAAAATGATTGAATTTTTTGTAGAATTTCTTCAAATATATTTTCTGCACCAGGACCCATTTGTCCAAGAATCCATTTACCAGTGGCC
Source organism: Chelonus insularis (assembly GCF_013357705.1). Classification (NCBI taxonomy): domain Eukaryota; kingdom Metazoa; phylum Arthropoda; class Insecta; order Hymenoptera; family Braconidae; genus Chelonus; species Chelonus insularis. Next base: position 608,903 of record NW_023276561.1, on the reverse strand, counting down.
GGACAAATAATGATTACTCCAAGAATGCTGACCACTAATGGCATCAGAAATGTCCACAAAAGCTAAAATAAATAAAATTAATAAGAAAGTCAAGACTGCTTGTGAAATTGCAAGTTTTTTTTATTAAAAAAAAAAAAAAATGCATTCCAATACTTGGATTTAATTGGATATCTACTTACATTTAATAAATAGCAAACTACCATCCATCCTAAGAGAATAGTTCCAGCAGTATTCAAATACGGTGCATATTCCGGGCGAAAAATACATTGCAGACATGGAACTTTGGACGACAAATCAGAGAAAATGTCTTCTACCTGTCACGTGATATAAGAAAACGGAAATAATGAAAAGTTAATGGCAAGAGAGAGAGATATTTTTCATGAAATCGATCGAGAGCTTCTGTCAAAATGTCTGTCAGCCTTAAAGTGTGTTAGATTATTCAACGTTCTAGATTTCTGGAGTTAAAAATATAGGTTGATAGTTTGATGTAACTTATAGAACTCATATTTCGTATATATAATTTTCTTTGAAAGAGAATAACATTAGCATCATCCAAGGAAAAAATTTTTTTTCTAAAAATAAATTTGATCATAAAAAAAACTTTAATGGAGAAATGCAGTAGCTTGAAAACTTTAGCTTATAGTCCAGAGAAAAATTACGTCATAACAAAGTTAGAAGCACTTTTAGCAGCCAATTAACGTTCGTTAAAATATTATTATATATATTAATATAATAAATAGAAATTCAAAAACTTATTACGAGTCTATTTGCAGCAATAATTTTCTAGAATTATGACTATATTCACTATATTTGTATAATCATGTTAGTATTATAAATAAAATTTATTTACTCACATCCATCTTATACTGCTCACATCAACTGGTTTAGGAAAATATTTACAAGAATTTACCAAATCGACGAGGTTAATTTTAAAAAATAATCTTCAACCATAAACAATTAAATAAATAAACCTAATTTAATGACAAATGAATGTTGCTCGAATTAGAAATAATATTGATATTTTTTTAATCATACATAAACCAAAAGAAAGAGAAAATAAATTTTATACTGATAATACTGTAATCAGTTCTGATCAAAAAGTTATAAAAAATTATTATTAATTAAAAAATACAACGGATTTTTTTTTTGAGTTTATCATGGATTAAAATTATAAAATGTTTATAAAATGAACGATGAATAATAAAATTTTGATGCATAATGAATGTAGCAATTAAAAAACTTTGTATTATTACTTGTATGTAGATGAAAATAAAATAAGCTTATTCGTTGAAAATGTCCTTTAAATTACAGTTGTAAACATATCTGTGGTTTTATGTTAAAATGTATTGAATTTCGTAAATAATTATATTTCAAACGAGAACGTTGAAATGAAAATGGAATTTGATAATATATTAATAACTTTAATTAATAACCAAAGTTATTTTAATAATAACATTAAATATTCTTTCAAACACTTCATCATTATAACATACATATCTTATATGTGCATTCAACTGTTACAATACATCAATGGCGAAATTCCGAGAGCTTAACAACTGCTTTGTGGTGGTTAGAAATCACGTACGGTCTGACCGCTGAGCTTTACTTGTTTTGAAGTATATCGTACTATTTGAAAGTTGATGCTATTCAAAGTTTAGGAACACTGAAATTCTTCAATGTAGAGAAATATTAAAAACAAGTATTATATCGCTTTCTAATATCCTCATTTTCATTTATTAATGAGCAACAAAAATCATATTTTCCAACTGAACAACTTCATTATAAGCTGATTGATTATCAATTGATATGATAATAATTAATTCATTAATATGTAAATTTTGTTATTATGAAAATACTCAAGTGTTAATAAAAATGATAATTTTTTGAGACAATATACATTCTATATTACTGCTGGATAAAAGATGAATTTTAAACAATAGCTTTTTTGTCTTTTCCTAATTTTTATTTCTTATTTTTATCGACGAATTTATGTCGAAAGTTTCAAAAAGTTTTTTTTATCTCGAAAGGAATGATAATAAGCGTTAGTTTAATGATATTATTATAATGAACGAATTTATAAGAGTTGCAGAAAAATCAATTGAATTTTTTTCTATCACTTTATATTGAATGAATAATTGAACGATCTTGGATCAAGGGATATTTTAAATAATTGTGGAAAATGGTTTATTTTAAAAATTTTATCATTTCCCTTAAATAAATTTATCACAAGTTGATATAATAAAACCAAAAATTTTGATAAATATTAATTTTGTTGAAGTTAATGAAATTTAGTGTTACCAATTGGACGACATGTTTTGATATTAATTTACCTGAGTTTTACAACAAAATGATTTTTTCATTACATTTATCAACAGTCTCTTATTTTTCATTTAATTTATTTATATTAGCAGTTAATTATCTTTAAATAAATCAGAAAATTAATTTAAATTACCAGCGAATTAATATTTTAAAAATTTGATTATGCTTACAACAAATTTAATAAAACAAATTAATTAATTTAACAAAAATCTTTTTAATAATTTTCTTTTTTTAATGAATTTTAGGTACTCTAAAACACCTTTGAAGTTGAATAAAATCAATTGAAATCAAATTCAAGAAATTTCTCATCTAAATTTCCCTTAGTTTCTGTCGATTACTATGCACAAATTTGAAACTAATCTACCCGTTGTTCCAGACTATTGAGGAATTGATGAGTAGCTCAAAACCATTTTGATAAACTTGTTAATACTTTACCAGCACAAGCTTCAAGTAAAGATTACTTGAGTTTTCTAGCAGCTTATATCCACATGTAACTTGAATGGTTGACTGACAGAAACAATTTCCGAACGTTTTTGCTGTTATTTACTTCAATCACGAAAAAGTTTTTGTGAAATTCAAGCTCAGAACAAAGTCTCTCATAGAAAGGAGCTTTTCCGGATAATGTCACGTATAGTGCGTATATGTTCGGATCACTGAGCCAGAACATAAATTGAGAGTGGAAACGAATATTCAAGGTGATGAAACTCTGTTATCATGAACTACAAGGCTTTTATTTTTTGGGGTCACAAATGTGTTAAATGGCTTCTAAATGAAAATACTCACTGAAATAAAAACAATAAAAATTCACTTTTTTTAACAAAGATCTCATTGCAGAAATAACCGAACGCTTTTTCCAAGTTCTAAAGTTTTTTTAGTTAACATTGATAGTATATTTTGTATTAATCATATTAAATTCGTTTGTTTTTTTAATTATAATAAAGAGGCTGGATGTCACTTGGTCTAAAGGCTTTTGAAACTAAATTTAAAGTTCGGTTTCAATTTCCAAATCTTCCATTCCTTTGATGTTCCAATTACTGCCTATAATTTAGAACCATTTTGGAAATTATCAACCTCATTGAAGATTCTAGTGTCTTAGAGACTGATCTGAAGAACCTTATTTTAGTCATCAATGTCATCATGAATTTTTATAGCTCTGTTTGTATGGCATTAATACATTTCTGAGGTTCCAAATAAATTTTATAAGATCCATTTTTAACGTCAACTTTCTTAAAGCTTTTCTACCCATGGGCTTAGATTATATGTATGATGACATACTTGTAATTCGGATTTCAACTTCAAAGTTGTGAATCAAGACTTTGAAGTTAAAGAAGTATTTTAAATTCTGTTTCGAGTAATTCGAATTAAAATTTAAAAATAAATTAAAGACTTGAAAGTTAAAAAAATATTTTTAATTCTGTTCCAGGCTAGTCTTTAAAACCATTTGGTTAAAAAGAATTGAATCTAATTTAATAAAAATTCAATTAGCCCTTGATATGTTCAGAGATATGTAAGATGAAAAACGTTTCACGATGAGTATTTTAGTAATTAAATTTTACAAATTGTATGCTTGTAGACATGTATTTGTACTTGAGTGTGTGTACATACGGTGATTGGAGTAAATTCGCTTCGACTTAACAGATTAAAATTGTTTTAAACATATTTAAACTTTGGTTACACCTCATTTTATCAGTACACCACATTGAGACATCTACATCGGTGATATTTAACGACAAATTATTGAACGAAAGATGCACAACCTCCACCGCTAGAAGTAAGACTTTATTTTCTTATCGAGTTTCTTCATTGAAAAAATTGTTGGGTAAAGATTATTCTTCAAAAGAACAGAATTTAATTAGCTTAAAGTAACTTTTATTACTTTTAGAAGTAATTTTTATCTCAAGTTGGACGATTTTCAATACAATTCTAGCTCGCCCTTAGTTTAGTTCTTATGCAAAGTCATTTTTATCCAACAATTTTTTTAGTATATTCATCTTCTTTTTAAAATACCATTGACATAAAATATTTACGTATATATTTACGTTCTTTTTACTTACATTTCTAATTAAGCAAAAATTCTGAGAATTTCAGACCATGAAAATAAATTGAAATGAAATTACACGAAGTTGCATTGATAAGATTTTTCATAATCAAATCATTTTCATGTTTATTAATATCAAATATAGATTTAATAATAGAATCTGATAATTAATTTTAATTGATCATATCTTTTATTTCTGAACATGGCATTCGCATGCACCGGAAAGAATAAAATGTAATTAAGATCCACACTGGATGTGTCTAGAGTGCAAATATCCACTGCGAAATCAGATCCGATGTTATCAAATATTTACTGAAATATCTTTTATAAAAATATTGTCCAAGGTATTTTATAGAATACCTTATCGTTCTATAAATAAAATAAATTCAGTAAATTAAAACCAATTGTTTATAACAAATTGAAGTTGTGATAAACAACACGTAATTGTTTAAAGTCATGTGAAATCATTATCAAACACATTGTATATTGATGTTGATCTGAGTTTTCAACAATATTAATCACTTAACGAGTAGAATTTATTTAAATATCTTTTTTACTCAACTTATTTTACACTCTTTTTAAATGTCTTGAAACATAAAGATTAATAAAAATAAGAATTCTAAAAATCAACCTGATTACAATATCTTCCTAATGGGAAGTGAATAAATAAAATATTTCAATTAATTGAACATTTTAATAAATTAATGAATACAAAAGCACGTAAGCTTTTATAAGCTTAATTATTTTGATAAATTAATATATTGTTTTCATGGTTACACTTCATTCTTGTGTTCCATATTAGCTTTTTTTCTTACATAATATTTAGTAGAATTGTTTTTATTGTTATTTTACAATTAATAAAAATGATCAAATATTTTTATTTCAATGTATGTATGAAGGATTTAATGGAATATTTGATAAAATTTATTAAATTTTAAAATTATTAATTATTAATTTAAAATTATTACGATTATAATAAGCTCAAAGCGCTTATTCCGTTTCTTGTTCATCAATTATTCAAATTTTTAATCCATTAAAAATGATTATTATGCGTTAATAAATTAACTGATTTTTTAATTTAGGCTTTTTTTTCACGTTTCACTCTATCCCTCGTTCTCCACAAACAATGTATCACACCCACAAACATGAGAAATTTCCAACTACCCCAACTGAAAAACATCAATTCAGCTATTTTCCACGTAAATCATGTGGATAGCATGAGGCAACGTCATATTATTGAACTTTAAATGTTTGAAATATAATTTGACTTGAACATTCAATTGAAAAAGTCATAGCGCATGTTAAATTCAACTCTTTATTATCTTCAAGTGTGCTCAACAGTACAAATAAAAAGTCTCAGAAACCACGTGTACAGTTGTTTTGGTTAGAAACAAATATAAAATAAAAGTGTAAAAAACGATTGAACGAACAATTTCACGGATTCTGATTGTCGTTTAAATACCATGCACGTTCGCATTTTGACAGGTGAAAAAAGCAATTACGTACCAACCACATGAATAGAGAAATTGTTAGATTTAAGTTTTTTTTAAAGCTATAGAATTCTTTTGTCTATAAAAAAAAGAATCGTACTAAAAATAAAATTTGCAAATAACAAATGAAGAGTTAAAAACAGTATATTTTAATTTAATAACTCAACATAGAAATGAAACATTTTTTCAATGTTACTTATGAGTATCATCAAGATCAATCATTAATTGACGAAAAGCTTCAATTTTTCATGAAATCCATGTTTCGCTGTTCATTTATTAATTTCAATATCCAATTATCCCAGGTTAATTAAATAGTTGACTGAAAGAAGGAATAATTGACATGTTACACGTTTTCATGCGCTCTAATTTTAGAAATCAATTATTAATTCAACCACAGGATTATTTTATCGAAAGTTTTAGGATACAAACTGTGTGGTATTTATACGATAATCAATGTTATTTTTAAATGAAAATTTGTTGTTAATTAATTAGTAACTCCAATGACCAATTTAGTTATCAACTATCCTAAAGAAACTTTTTGCTAAATCAAGTGTTATCCTCACCGAATTGAGATGTAGGTATAAGGAAAATACATGAGATGTATCTGGTTTAGAACATGAATATAGCCCACATATATCCAGATACATTAGAGATACATTCTAAATTTATGTCATTTAGTCTATTTGCAGAAGTGACCAACATCGATTCTAGATATATCCTGAATATCTCTGATGGCAAGGTATATTCCAATGTTCCAACATTGATTGTAGATACTACCTGGATCTTAACCCAAGACTACAACTTTTGTTCTGCTGATGATCTCGCTCATCTACAAGTTGACGAACTAACTAAAACCAGACGAAATTTCATCAAAATTATACAAAACATCTTGTTCGAAGGCGATGTTATGATACAACCCCATCTGCTTTTGGCAAGTTTGCATTTTTTTCTTAGTTGAGAAGAATCTGTCGACCAGGAAATTGTTTGATCCTTAATTATTCCATGAAGCATAAACATATTGTTAACTCTGTCTAGTTCTGAGTTTTAATTTTTTTTTTCAATTAAAAAGATATCACTACATTTAAGGTATTATTGACTTACCTCTACAGTAATATCAATTATAACTTTTACTAAATTTTTCTTCAGAATTTTCCATTCTTTTTTGTAAAATAAAGAATGAGTAGAGTCGATCCTTGTATCTATTAGTTTCATTTTTTCTTTTTTCATATTCACCTATGGTTTATTTTGATGAGTCCAACTCAGTTTTGGTTTTTCAAAAATTAAAATTGTGATGAAGATCAGCTTCCTTGTAAGTCTGCTTATATTTTTCAAGTACACAGAATTTTTTTAATAAGAGTTTCTTTTCAAACAACACATACTGGTGTAATAAGTAACTCCAAACGTGAATGATGTAAAAATATCTGAATGAAGAGGACGCATGAATAAATCAGATTTTTTAGAACATAATCTTATTTGTAATAGAAAGAATTCAGAAAAAATATAATTATCAATCAAAGTAATCACTTATATAATTTTAATTGTATAATATTTATCTTTTTGATAAAAAAAAATAAATAATTATTGAGTGATTCTATCCAAATTACAAAGAATATTAATGGAATAAAGGAAAATGACATTAATCAACGGATTTAGTTTTAAAAAATGAATGTTTATCAAAAAATATAATTTATAGAGAAAAGTTTTTTTTTTGCGAAATTCATCATCATAGTACTCTTTGAGAAATTTCTTATCAATCTTGATTTCTGCTCTCTTAAGGACAATGCAGTAATTTTATATCTAAAAATAATTAAAATAAATGAAAGAATGATGACATAAAGATAGTACGTATGAAAGAATGAAGAAATATGTGATTTCAATATTGATGAATGACGTCGTTGATTACTGTTCAAGTCGTGATCACAAAAGTTGGTAAAATGAAATTTAATTGAATCTTTGTTGGAGTAATTTTAGCTTGCAGTTTAACTGTAGGATAGATGTAAATTGAGAACAAATGTCTTTATAATTAGAAACATTTATCCTCAATTTTATGTAGCATGTGATGTTATCACTGAATTTAATCTTTTGTTATTTTTGTCATAAAGGGTATTTACACCTTGTATATGTTTAGCTACATCAGCGTTTTATAACAGAAACGATTAATGTTGATGTGAAACCAAATCCATATATTAACTCAGTAACAGTACAAATGAGTGGGAAATGATACGTTGACATTCAAAACCTCCATTTTGGAACAAGTTCTAGATGATATTCATGATGTAGCATAATTCAGTTTTCTGCTAATAACTCAGGATCTATGAGGCCTATATAGGAAATGCGCATACCAATATATTCGTGAGAATGAGATCTTTTTATTGCACTAGTTAAAATTATAATATTAATGATAATTTATGCAAAAATTGAAGCAAGTTCCCGTTTTACCCCATTTTAGGGGTGAAATAATTGATTTTTCATATGTTTGGCCCGATTCCGCATTTCTACGCATTGAGACGAAGAGAATGAGTGGTCGAACTTGAAAATCAGACAACTTTGATTTTTCGACCCCAAAAAATGGCAAGTGGTACCCCTTTCCATTTTTTTCAGCCAAAAAATAAAGGTACTCCGATTTTGATGATTGAGGGCTCATTCTCTTCCTCTTGATGCGTAGAAATGCGGAATCGGGGCACCGGTCAAGAAAATTCACTTTTACACCCTTAAAAACGAGTTACACTAAATACAAATTACGGATTATCATCCCCTTGACTTTAAACCCTTATAACTCATGAACGGATGGTCCAATAACTGATTTTAGGGACGTTTTTGAAAGCTAAAAGTCTAAGCTAAATATGCATATCCATGAAAAATGTTTAAAAAATTTCTTTTACCCTTAAAATCGCTAAAATATTTAAAAAAATCCTATTTTTTCGGAGTTTGCCAACTATTTTGGCAATTTTGAGGGTGAAATAAATTTTTCACACGCTTTTTATGGATATGTATCTTTAGCTTAGATTCTGAAGTTTTTGAAAAACTCTTGAAAATCATAATTCGATCAATTGGAT